>NC_136981.1:35856836-35899336 GCF_032717465.1 Coenobita brevimanus | reverse complement strand
CGATGCACGTTCATATTCGCGAGGCTCTGACTATTGATTCCAGCTTTATTTTTCTTTTTTTATTTTTTTTTTAATGATGGGGAGGGAGAGAGGTGGAAGTCAGGCAAAATTTACATTCAAGTTTGACCATCATTTCCCCTTGCGTGGGTCGGGTACGTTTTATGTGAATGTGAAAACCAGGCGCTCTCCAAATTCCAGATCGTTCACACGCTCGCACACACACAGTCTGTCTTTAATATGCACAGACAGACAGACAGACAGACAGATAGACAGACAGACACACACACACACATAGCCACCCCCCCCCCACACACACACATCCACCCCCCCCACCCCCCCCACACAACCCTCTCTCCCTCACATGCACAAATTGCTCCTCTCTCCCTTACAGCAAAAGCACGCAGGGATAGAGCAGGGCAGGCTGGAGTATTGAACATTTGGGTTAATCGAACGGGCGGTGGATTCATAAAGGACAGTCAGTGGAGCAAACCGGTGACTGGCAGCGATCGAGAGCAGATATGGATTCGCCTATGTAGGTTAGGCTGAAGCGGGATGGGGTTGGAATAGGCTAATGGGGTTTTGGAATTGGCTAGTGGGGTTTCAGCATGAGGGTTAGTAAGTTGGGGTTTTGGGGTGAGAGAGGAGGGTGGAGTGGGGGAATGTTGGCTTGTAATAGTGGGTTGGGTTGAAGTGGATTTGGTTGAAAAGCGAAGTACTTTGGAATAGGCTCGGGGGATGGCAAGTTGGGGTTTGGGGGGAGAAAAAAGATGAGAATGAGGGGTTTTAAGGGGAAAAAAAAAGGGGGGGGAAAGGGGTGGTGGTGTTGTGGTATGCAGCTGCGGGTCGGGTTGAAGCAGATACGTAAATCCCATCCACACCAGGTGCGTGCTGGCGCGGGAGGGATTTCTGCATAACTGTAATCCATATAAGTGGCCCCACTGGACGCAGGTGGGTGCGGGCGAAATCTTCTACGAGCTACAGTGATGCAGAACTCCCGCCCACACTAGCTAGTAGTTGGTGTGGACGCTACCTAAGGGAGGATATTCTGGAGGGCAGGGAACTGAGGATGAGAGAGAGAGAGAGAGAGAGAGAGAGAGAGAGAGAGAGAGAGAGAGAGAGAGAGAGAGAGAGAGAGAGAGAGAGAGAGAGAGAGAGAGAGTTGTGGAAATGTAATGACATGGGGTGTATCCAGTCGCAGGAGTTGGAAGGCAAGGGAAAGGTTTTGGGAGGATAGGTAGGATGGCGGAGCAAGATAGGGAGACTGGAGAGGAGGACAGGGGGACACGACCAAGACGAGGATGGGGGTGGATGAGGACAGAGTGTGATAAGGAAGAGAGGTACAGAAGCAAACATCATAATTTATTCAGGAGAGAGGGTGAAGTTGGACGGAGGTGAGGATGGAATTGAGAGAAGAGATTGGAAGGGAGATTGTGGGAAGGGAGGCGGGGTTAGACGAGAGGTGGGGAACTGGTGAGGAAAGGACGGGTTGGGAGGCTGGGTGGGGTTGGACTGGACGGAAGGGTTTAGAATGGAGAGTGGGGTACGGAACGTGGTAGGGTTTCGAGGAATTGTATGGGGTTGGAATAGATGGAAGGTGTTGGAAGAGGCAATGGGTTTGCTGAAAGGGGTCGGGGTTAGACGGAAAAAAAGGAGGAGGGGTTGAAAGATGGATTGGGACAGGAAAGAGGAGGCATAGCAAGATGGGGTGAGGCAGGAAAAGGGGAAAGGGGTGCTAAAAGGTGGGGTGAGGTTGAGAGATAAGGTGGGTCTGGAAGAGGGGGTAAGTTTGGAAAAAGGAGGAGGGACCAGAAGATGCAGAGGGGTTGGAAGGAGGGAAGGATTACAAGAGGGGGTAGAGGCTGGAAGAGATGGATAAATGTGTTGAGGGAAAGTTATAGACCTGGCATAGTCATGGAAAGAGTACTGACTCAGGGTTGTTATGGGTTGGAGGGAAAGGGCAGGATGGTTGTAAAGGAGTTTTGTGTGTTGAAAAGGCTTCTGGAGAAGAAGTGAAAAGTTTTTTTGATCTGGGAGAGGGAGGCTGTTGGAGAAAGGAAAGTCGTGGCATATATATGTGTGTGTGTGTGTGTGTGTGTGTGTGTGTGTGTGTGTGTGTGTGTGTGTGTGTGTGTGTGTGTGTGTGTGTGTGTGTGTGTGTGTGTGTGTGTGTGTGTGTGTGTGTGTGTGTGTGTGTGTGTGTGTGTGTGTGTGTGTGTGTGTGTGTGTGTGTGTGTGTGTGTGTGTGTGTGTGTGTGTGTGTGTGTGTGTGTGTGTGTGTGTGTGTGTGTGTGTGTGTGTGTGTGTGTGTGTGTGTGTGTGTGTGTGTGTGTGTGTGTGTGTGTGTGTGTGTGTGTGTGTGTGTGTGTGTGTGTGTGTGTGTGTGTGTGTGTGTGTGTGTGTGTGTGTGTGTGTGTGTGTGTGTGTGTGTGTGTGTGTGTGTGTGTGTGTGTTCCCACTCTCCGTATATACTTTACAGTCCATTCCTGAAAGCCTAGCAATTCTCCGACGTCCCACACACCTTTACATGCTGCCGCTTCAGCACAAATACCCACCGTCCATACTGAATACACATTAGGGCTGTCTCAATCAGGACTGGTGTGATGGTATTAGCGACGGTGTTTCTATGACCTGTCGATGAATCTTGTCCAACATCATTAAATATCGATAAAACGAAAGACATACGCACGAAAAGTTCCCGGACGCAGTTTGGAATTGATCTCCTGCTTATTCAGTGTATAGGGGACTGAAGAATCAAGAGGGAAGAATTTGGAGACGTATGGAGAATAGTAGTAGTAGTAGTAGTAGTAGTAGTAGTAGTAGTAGTAGTAGTAGTAGTAGTAGTAGTAGTAGTAGTAGTAGTAGTAGTGGCAGCAGTTGCAAGCTCAGGCTCATCTAAGTGTGGGCTCTGTAAACTGCAGTCTGAAGGTGCCCTTCTCCTGCAGTCCACCATCATCCTTTCAGGGGATAGGGAGGGAGTAAGAGACGTTTGCTGAACCGGACAAGAGAGCCAACCTGTTATATATGTACCACCGCGAGAGGGCGACTACATGGAGAGAGAAGAGAGGAAATAGATGAGAGGGAGGAGGAGAACTAGGGGTTGAGAAAGGGGAACTCGGCGACTGAGAGGGTTGGACGTATGCTGGAGAAGGAGAAAATGGAGGGGGGGAGGGAGATGGAAGGAGGGAGGGAAAAGGAAGGAAAGGAGGAGTTTCAGGAAGGATGACTTGGAAGACGAGGATTGCTGCTGCACTTGTGGCCCTGGTTGATCTGAAACATACACCCAGTGGACTGCAGGCCTAATTTGCCCTTTTCCTGCAGATCACTACCCTCTTCTGGTGGGGATAGATTGGGATGTAGTTGAAGGACGTTTGTACAACCTGGAAACTGAGCAGTCCTGGTGTATTAGTGCCACCACGTGAAGGCACCTCTCCAGCGTCAGGAAGGCAGTTGGAGAAGGATAAGGAAAATAGGAAGAAGAGAAGGAGGAGGATCAAGGATGGAGGAGGAGGAGGGAGGAAGGAGGGAGTTTAAAGAAATAGATTTTGGAATAAGGAAGATTGAGGGGTTAGGGAAAATAAGTGTGGCTGTTGTGGGTTTGGCTGACGAAGGATTGTGCAGTACTGAAGGTGTATCTGGAGGGGGAACTGGTGCCGTGATAGTAGAGGCGTTGTGACAGAGGAGGAGGAGGAGGAGGAGGAGGAGGAGGAGGAGATGGAGAAAAAGGGAGGAGATAGAGGAGAGGGGGTTGTTCAAAAGGGATGACGGCGACGACGATGAGGAGGAGGAAGAACATTCAGTCGGAGAGAGAGAAAGGGAGGGATGAGGTCGTGGGTAATGTGGGGTTGATGCTATAGAAAGACGGGGGGAGCGACCAAGGAAAGAAGAATGAAGGAATATCTTAGGAGAGAAGAAGAAAGGATGTCTGGGCGGAGACGTGAGGGAAGATATATCTAAGGAGAGAAGGGGTACAAAGGATGGAGGAATGTATGTGGAAATAAGAGGAATATATGAAGAAAGAAGAGGTAATATGCGAAAAGAGAAAGTGGCAAGAATGTCTGAGAATCTGAGGGGATAAATAAGAAAAGCTACGATAAAGGCAAAGGAGGCGACAGAAGCCATGAGACGCTTAGCCACAGTGCTCACTTCCGTAATTTAGGCCTTTTAGTCTGTGGTGGATTATTCTTCCACTATTCCTTGGTGAAGGGCACTGCATCAACAAGGTTTTCACCGTTACCTCTCAGCTGGATTTGCCATAAGTATTGATTTTACTTACCTATTCACAAAAGGTTGATGGAAACCCTAGTCTAGTGACGAAAACTACCTGCACCAGGATCCGAACCCTGACGCTAACGGGCCAGCAGCTTCACAGTCAGCAATGTTAACTACTCAAGAGAGAAGGAGAGTGGCATTTCTGGGGAGACAAAGAGGCAGGAATATCTGAGGAAAGATAGATGATGATTATCTGAAGCGAGAATGGAGGAATATTTGAGAGAAAGAGGGAGGCACACTTGTGGAGAGGAGGGAGGGACACATTTTTGTGGAGAGAAGAGGTGAATTATTACTAAGGAAAGAGGGACTAGGGAATAAGGAGGATAAATATCTGAGAGGAAGAGGGGAAAGAGTAGAAGTGAGGGAAGAGAATGGAGGTTAGGAGAGAGGTAGGGAAGAAGCGGCTTACGTAACAGATGAAATAAGATGCGGAGAATGATGGAGAAATGTGAATATGAAAGAGATCATGGCAAAGACTGGAAGTGTGAGGGGAAGGAGAGGTGTGCGAGAAAATGGGAAGAAGTTAGTGTGGTAGGTGGGGGCGCTCACCATCCACTCACTTGATGCAGTGCTGCTCTCGGGTGTCTGCCGTTTCCTCTCCTCCATCCTTCTTTCCATCCATCCTCTTCTGTCATTCTTTCCTTCATTCTTTCCTCTTTCTTCTGCCTGTGGGTGACTTTGCATTCCCTCTTGTGTCTTTCTTTCCTTCATTCTTTCCTCTTCCTTCTGCCTATGGGTGACTCTACACTGAGTGACAAGCCAAATAGTTTCCTGTACACCAGGAAACCACTTACTACGCTGGATGGTAACCATATAACCAAATTTTAGCGCCTGGTGGTTTAGTGGGTAATAACGGTGCTCCAATCGGATTGAGCCGGTGAAGGTTTATATCCAAGGGATGATTGGGGTTTATTGCTCACATAATGCCACTCAGGGATGAGTGAGGCTGGTCACTCTCATCTTAAACGCCAGGACCAACTTGCCTAGCCCCGGGCTCCTACGCTCCTCATGGGGCAACGTAGGATTAGATGATGGATGGATGGATGTGTAGAGAGAAGGTGCTGGGTGGGTGGGTACAGGAAATCACAGAAAATGGAGCGTAAGGAAAAGCACAGAAGAGAGGGAAAAAACTCGAAATGATATGAGCTTACAGGACGTTTGTTAGATAAGAGATGATAAGGAGGAGAGGGTGACGACGGCAAATAAGAATACGAGTAAAGTTGGGAATGAGGGAAACTGCAGTGGGGAACTCGAGATGAAATGGGAGAATTATTGTCGAGGGAAAGGCGAGGGAAGAACGCGAAAAGTTTTGAGAATGGAATTAGGAAGTTGGAGGAAGGAGGAGGTGAATAAGAAAAGTGGGAAGTAGTTGAATAGAATCGTGAATAATTTATCAGTCATAGAATACAAGAGAAAAGAGTATAGGTGACTGGATAAAAAGAATCCCAATAGTAAGGGAAGGAAGACATTTTATAGAAAAGCTATAATTCAGAATCTCTTTTGCATTATCTTTCACCCTCTTCTTGCTCTCTGTCTGTCTGTCTGTCTGTCTGTCTCTATCTCTGTCTGTCTGTCTGTCTGTCTCTCTGTCTGTCTGTCTGTCTCTCTCTCTCTCTCTCTCTCTCTCATGTCAGTCTATTAAACAGCCTCACTCTAGATACAGACCTTTGATATTTCATTTCCCACACTTAATCCCTGGACACTTCATTTCCCAAAATTCCACCCTAGACACTTCATTTCCAACACTTCCACCCTAGACACTTCATTTCCAACACTTCAACCCTATGCACTTCATTTCCAACACTTCAGTCCCAGACACTTCATTTCCAACACCTCCACCCTGGACACTTCATTTCCAACACTTCCACCTTTGACACTTCATTTCCAACACTTCAACCCTGGATACTTAACTTCCCACACTTCATATCCAACACTTCCACCCTAGACACTTCATTTCCTACACTTCAACCCCGTACACCTCATTTCCAACACTTCAACCCGGGACACTTCAGTTCCCACACTTCATTTCCAACAGTTCAACCCTGGACACTTTATTCCAACACTTCCACACTAAACACTTCATTTCCAGCACTGCAACTTTTTTTTTTCCTGGTCCATAGCATTTAGGACACCACACATACTTGCCCATCTTCACCTGAGCACATTCTGATCCATCCTTCCATTCTCATCAACTCTCCTGATTTTTCTACTCATTCTCGTACTCTATATCATTCTCCAGGTCCTTGAAATCCATCTAAAGTTATCTCCACCTCTAAATACCTGAGCCTAATCACTTTTTAACCTTCTCCATTTACTTTCCTTCTCCCATCATTGTGCTCCTTCTCCTTTCATTACCCTCCACTTTCTTAAATCACTCTCAGTTTTCTCCTCTCATAATCTCATCATATTACATCTTAGATCCCTTTTCTCGTCGGTTAAGTCCCTAATGCCTTTTCCTTGACGATTTGTGTTCCATACTAAGCCTTACTACTCTTTTGTATGTTTTTATCTCTCACTGTGTTCCGTCGTCTTCATTACCCTGCCCTCACTCAAACTCACTCGGTTCCTTCCTTTCACAAGCTTTTTCAAATTCCAGTGCCAGCAGCTGATATTTTACCTCTTGACTGTGACTGTTGCTTATCCTACGCAAAGAAAATCTGGGCCCGTAATTTCCGTCGGTTAAGGAAACTCCCTAACACCTCTTCCTAAGCGATTCATTTTCCTTCTTACACCAGGCCGTCCTCTTCAGTGCTACTTAAATCATTCTACTATCGCCATACTCTGCATGTATAACGTACAAAATAATAGCCAGCCGTATCCAAAAAATAAATCGCTAAGGAAGAGGTGTTAGGGAGCTTCCTTAACCGACGAGAATACGAACTCTGGTCTACATTCCTGTCACTCCAGTAACCTTACGTCCCTCTGCCTCACCAATCCCTCTGTGAAGAAACTGAACAGTCAAGGAATCAACACTACCCCTTATGAACCCCTACCTTAACCTCAGACTATTCTCCCTCCTCCCTTCCGCTGACTTTCATGCCCTGCTGATGTAATGATAATAATAATAGTAATAATAATAATAATAATAATAATAATAATAATAATAATAATAATAATAACAAACACTTCACTGCGTTCTAAAGTTTTGCTCCCTCTCCATACCTCTTTCAAGGATATCAAATGCAGACTGTGTGAATATGAAAGGAGAGAAAAGGCACTAAAAAGAGGACGTGAAGGCGTAAAATGGAAGGATATATTTTAGGAAGGTGGTGAAGTGTGCTGAACTCGCGGAGTCTAAAATTAAATATACTGCTGAAAAGAAAGCACTCGCAATTAAGTTTTGCCCTTTAAAACTTGCCAAATGCAGTTTGTGTTAGTGTTAAAGGAAAGACACTCAAAGCAGGAATTGATGAAGAATGAAGGAAGGAAGCAAGGAAGGAAGGAAGGAAGCAAGGAAGGAAGGAAGCAAGGAAGGAAGGAAGCAAGGAAGCAAGCAAGCAAGCAAGCAAGGAAGGAAGCAAGGAAGGAAGGAAGGAAGCAAGCAAGGAAGGAAGGAAGGAAGGAAGGAAGCAAGGAAGGAAGGAAGCAAGGAAGGAAGAAAGCAAGGAAGGAAGGAAGGGTGTATTTTAGGAAGCTGAATTGTGCTGAGTTTGGGGATTCTGAAATTGAGTGCAGGATTGCAAGGGAGAATGCCGGCTGGATCAGGGTGACATAAGCAGAGGGACAAGTGGAAGGTGTAGGAGGAAGGTAAGGAGGGGTAGAGGTGGGTAAGGAGGGGCTGAGGTAGGTGAGGAGGGGGTAAGGTAGGTAAGAGGGACTGAGGCAGGTGAGGAGAGACGGAGGTAGGTGAATAGGAGCTTTGGTGGGCTATGAGATGGGGTGTAAACATGGATAATCAGACCTGCGTGAATGGAGTAAACACGAATGACTTAGACTGGGGCGGTAGGACGCATGTAGGAGAAGGGTGGAAGGATTGAGGACACAGATCGACGGATAGAGGAAAAGAGTTGAAGGAAAGATAAGGACAAGGATGGAAAGGTTAGAGCAAGACTGGAAAGGTTGGAACAAAGATGTAGGGATTACTAAAGATAGGGACCGGGCGGATTCGTAAGGACAGAGATGGAAGGAATTTAGGCAGGGTACCTTTAAGGGTGGAGGGATTAAAGACAGGGATGGAAGGACTGATAAGGACAGTGATGGGAGGATTGATAAGGAAAGGTATGGAAGGATTGATAAGGACTGGGATGGAAGGACTGATAAGGACAGTAATGGGAGGATTGATAAGGAAATAGATGGAAGGATTGATTAAGACAGGGATGAAAGGACTGATAAAAGAAACAGCCATTGTAGAAAGGTAAAAAGTTGACAGTCAAAGAATTAGATAGTATGAGACCTGGCTGGAAGGAATAAAGAGGAATGACTTGGGTAGGGCACGGCAAGGAAGAGGGGACAGGGATGCAAGGACTGGAAAGGATGGAGAGTGAGAGGCGCTGATTGCACGAGGAGAAAAAGTGGAGCGAAAGGACTGGGTGCAAAGGAGGGGAGAAAAAGAAGAAAGCTGACTAAGGAGGGAACAGAGAGGAAGGGTTTATGAAGAAGAGGAAAAGATGAAGGAGAGGGTAGAAAATTAGAGACAGAGATGCGCGGAGAGAGAGAGAGAGAGAGAGAGAGAGAGAGAGAGAGAGAGAGAGAGAGAGAGACAGACAGACAGACAGACAGACAGACAGAGACAGACAGACAGACAAAATGAGAGAGAGAGAGAGAGAGAGAGAGAGAGAGAGAGAGAGAGAGAGAGAGAGAGAGAGAAGGGGGCTGTAGATGAATGAAGACAAGGCTGGGAAGGTATGGAGGAGTGGAAGAGAGGGAGGGAAGAGAAGAGGAAGAGAGGGAGGGAAGTACTGGAAAGTGTGGAGGGGAGAATCAGGAAGAGAAAACGAGGAGGAGGAGGAGGAGGAGAAGGAGGAGGAGGAGGAGGAGGAGGAGGAGGAGGAGGAGGAGGATGTGGAGGAAGGAAGGGAAGGATTGGAACGAAGAGGGGATCGAAGAAAGGAGAGACGGGGGAGGGGGACTGCTGATAAGAGGGGAGGAGATGAAAGAAAAGTAGGGAGGTGAAGTAGGGAACAAGGAGGAGGGGCTCTGGAGGAAGGAATAAGGTTTTGAAAGAAGGGATGAGAGAGAGAGAGAGAGAGAGAGAGAGAGAGAGAGAGAGAGAGAGAGAGAGAGAGAGAGAGAGACTGGCTAGGAAGAGAAGATGGAAGAGAGGAGGAGAGAAGAGGAGGGGATGAAAGAGAGAGGAAATAGAGAAAGAGTAGGAAGGAGCTATGGGGATAGGAATGAGGATTGGAAAGAAGGGATAAATGAGAGGAAGAGAGAGGGAGCAGGAGAGGGAGCGGGTGGGAAGAGAGGGAAGGAACTGAAGAGAGGAAGAGAGAAGGGAGAGAGCTGCTGCTAGGAGGGATAGGGGATGAAAGAGAAGAAGGGGGAGGGGTGAAGAGCTGCTGGGAACAGAGAGAGGGGATGGACGAGAGGAAGAGAGGGGGAGGGAGCAATGGGAACAGAGAAGGGGGGTTAGATGAGAAGAAGAGAGAGGTGATGGGAACTACTGATAGGAGAGAGAGAGGGAGGTAGAGAGGGAGAGGGAGAGAGGGAGGGAGGGAGGGAGAGAGATGGGGGGGAGGTAAGTGGAGGCCAAGCACTAAGCGGTGAATGGTGATGCCTGTAATCATGGTGGCAGGTGGCAGGAGCGGCCCCATGTGGTCCCTGCTGCTTGAGACACGACACACTCCACGGCGTTAATACAGGGACTATCACGCCATCAGGCCGCCCTCCCACCAGCCCTGCCTTCAAAATAAGTCATACGCCAGGAGTACCCAATCTGTGGTACATATTATACAGAGACAAAAATTGGTACTCTGTTTCACATCATCTACTTCACACCTTGGTCCGTATTCTCGTGGTTTAAGTAGGCTCCCTAGCACCTCTTCTTTGGCGATTTATTGACATACTGCCCAACATCACCACTTCATAGGCCCGTATTGTTGTCGGTTAAGGAAGCTCCCCAACACCTCTTCCTTAGCGATTCATTTTTTGGGTGCTGCTGGTTAATATACTTTTGCACGTTATCAATGCAGCTTACAACGATATTTGACTTATATAATACGGAGATGGGGAGTACGGTTAAAAGGTAAAATAAGTTGCTTAGTAAAAGGTGTTAGGGAGATTCTTAACTGACGAGAATACGGGCCTTGGAGCATGTCTGTCGTTTGTCTCCCCAACGCATCATATCAAACCAAGCAGTGTATGGGAAGAGAAACATACCTAGACTCTCCCATCCTAAGAAAAACTATACTCTTTTTACTCTAACCTGGCCTAACACTGTCGCGCCTCCATCTTGAATGCTGAGCTGTAGCAAGAGGTCAACACTAGCATTAGGTGCTAGTCACGAAGAAGTGCAGTGGGAAGGATGTCGAGCTTAGCATTCTTTTTCCGCCTTTGAGCTAAGTGAAATTTGCTGCACAAGGACGAAAATCTGGGCCAAGTTAAAATGAATGAACTATAGACGAAGAAAATGGGAAGCAATTACGAGGGTGAAAGAAAATGAGCCAATAAAGGATTTGAATGGATAACTCACCCAAATAATTAACTTTGACACTGAAAAGGCCAGTTGTTATCCCTGCATGGTATTGTTTAGTGTTGAAATTTCCTCTCGTAATGCACAGGCTTCAGTAATCTTCAGTAATCCTTTCAGAACCACGGCGTCTTTTACCTTTCTTGCTGTCCACACGATTTTATTCGTGTCCGTAAAGGCTTTGAATGGCTGGGGTTACTTATACTTTATATTTGTGTTCTTTACTATGTGATGCCTGTTAAAAGCTGAATAAGATCGATTAGAGACTGGAAAAAGGAACTGTAACAAGTGTCATCGTACTGAAGGGCCCGGTGGTGGTAGTAGTAGTAGTAGTAGTAGTAGTAGTAGTAGTAGTAGTAGTAGTAATAGTAGTACTTGCCATTCCAGACTCATACGGATGTGAACCCTGTGGACTGCAGGCTGATGTTTCCTTTTACCCGCGGTCCACCATCCTTCATTATGGGGATAGAGAAGGAACTGAGGGGCGTTTGTATAACTAGACAGCTCCACCACCCGATCATATCGCTGCCACCACATGAAGGCACCAATGAAGGGGCTAGGGATAGGTAACAGGCCAACGCTCCTGGTGGAATTACATGACCGGAAAACCACTAGCTTCCTCTTAGCCAATCGAATAAATGTGCACAGCGTCTGAGGTTCACCGTGACAGGAGCTTCGGACCCGAGACCACAAAGCGTTTTATTAGAAAGTCAAATCAGAGCATTAATATTCACACAACAATCCATTATTATCCCTGTGGCTGCCAGCTGGGAAATGGACATATGCATAATCAAACTACACATCGCCCACGTATATACACAGAAGGCTGAAGGTTATCAAAAGGCAATTTAACCCCATGTATTTTTGTAAATGTTAATTGTAATGATACATGGATAATATACACGCATCGTTTGAAACATCACACACACACACACACACACACACACACACACACACACACACACACACACACACACACAAACTCTAATTATCACCAGCGGGACCACTGTGTAGCAAGCCTTTCTTTATGATTGACACTACTGTAATTATTTTTTCCAACGGTTGTGAGAAACATCTCTCTCTCTCTCTCTCTCTCTCTCTCTCTCTTACTATCCATAACCTCTAATACACTACTCCTCAAAGTCCTCCATTCACTCATATGAAGCCCGAAACACGGCAGGACAAGACAATAGAATTATACCTTTCTCCAGTCCCGGCCGTAGTGACTGCTTTTGGCCTCTAAGTAGGTACTGCATGTGTTTTTTATACCTATATTGTAAGACGCTAGGTACATGAGTGTGATGCGTGCTTTCATCATCATCATCTTTACTATCACCTTCCTCCTCCTCCTCCTCATCTTCGTCTTCATTGTCTTTTTATATTTCTTTACTTCCACATTTTCTTCTTTTTTCATTCTTCATCATCATCATCATCTTTCCTTCTACTTGGATAAAGTGTTGAACCATACCATTACTACGATTACTCTGCCTATACGGGCCAATTTGCAAAATGCTAATTCACAAGGTGTATTACCCTTGCCTCTCTTAGCCACCCGACACTATCCTTGCCCATCCCACTGACCTCTGCCTACCAGCACTAATTTTCTTCCACCGTTCCCTTCTTCACATCATAATAATGAGAGAATAATGTTCTAATCACCAACGTCGCCTCTTATACAATGCACATTTTTGCAGGGTGTTATCCCCCAACCCTGGCCCTCTACGAACCAACATTCCACTCATTCTGTCCTCCCCTGTCCACTCACCCTCCCCAGTTTCAGCCCATCCCTCCCACAATGGACCGCTAAATGAAGGTTGCTCACACCATAACTTGCACCTATCATCACAGGGTCTCCTTAGTCTGCCCTGCCTCACCACAAAACACCAACGTAACCTGTCCTACCCATCCTACCAACTCCTGTTTGCTCACCCCGTCCATTTCATGCTCCCTCGCCTTTAACTTGTGTCTTGTCAGCCTACCTACTGCACCTACCTTAAGAATGTGTACAATTCCTTTCTCTATCATTACCCCACCACCTACACCCACCCTCATTCCACCTTATCCCACCCACCCGTTTCTGCTCACCCCGCTCAACACTGAAATTTCTGAATCGATATACATACAAAACCACGTCACCGCTTTGGCTATTCTTGGCACTCTCTCTCTCTCTCTCTCTCTCGATGCGTGACCTGGAATGTTTAATATACACACCTTCGCAAAGTGAGAGCAAGTATTTGTGTATTTGTGTATTTGTGTGTGTGTGTGTGTGTGTGTGTGTGTGTGTGTGTGTGTGTGTGTGTGTGTGTGTGTGTGTGTGTGTGTGAACAAAATAACTCAGTGTTAATCAATTTTTAACCAATTCAGTGTAATGGTAGAGGTGTTGCCACGTAATTGACCGTTGACCTATTGTTTCTGAGGACAAAAGATCAGTGGTCAAAGTAACAGGGTTAGGCCAGACTTTGACCAAAGAAGATCAATATATTCGTTATCCGATTTAGACCAAACTTGGTGGAAGGGTCAAGGTTAATGCAAATAGGATGGGATTCGATTTTGAGAGCAATCATTAAAGTCACAAGACAAAGTCAGCTCAAACAGTTTTAATGAGTTGCACTAAACTCGGTGGATGGGTTAAGGGTCAAGCAAAAATGAAGCCATTCAATTTTGCACTCGGTTGAAGGTCAAGGTAACAAGAAGAAAGTTACAACATGTTCTGTCCTAAGACCAATTATTAGGCGCGGGTGTTGCAATCTCTTGGTGCTCCTTAGTTTGATGTGAACTGATATGATGGCTTAAAAGTGAGTTAAGCAGACCTGAAGGACTGATTACGCTTGATTTATGACTCGCCTTTCTTGGGTAACACTTGAATCGATCTTCACCGACCTAAAGCCATCTCACGATACTGGTGTCGCCTAAAAGGACCTTCAGTTGAATGAAATAGCCCTGAACTAATTTACTTAGGTCTGAATATGGCTGAAATACAATGGCTATAGCTCATTCACTTTAATTTGACCCAAATTTTCGTCCCTTTGCAGCATATTTCACGTGTCTTAGTGGCGGAAAAATGCAATGCTATAGCTCTACATCCTTCCCATAGCACTCCTTCGTGACTAGTATCCTATTCTAGTGTTAACCTCTCGCTGCAGCTCAGCATTCAAGATGGAGAGATGACTGTTTTAGGCCAATTTAGAGTGAACAGACTATAGATTGGATTTAAGATGACCTAAGTGGGTGGGATTGGAAATGAATTGATCTGAGCGACACCGATTAGATTTAGAAACTTTGAATGGATTTATCTGAACCTAAATGAACGCTGACTAAACTTGAACACCCTGAACGGAACTCTCCTGAAGTCACCTGATATTGTGAAGTCACCTGATATCCTGAAGTCACCTGATACCCTGAAGTCACTTGATATCCTCAAGTCACCTGATATTCTGAAGTCACCTGATATTCTGAAGTCACCTGATATTCTGAAGTCACCTGATATCCTGGTCATCTGATATTCCAGTCGCCTGATATCCTGAAGTCACCCTATATTCTGAAGTCACCTGATGTCTTGAAGTCACCTGATACCCTGAAGTCACCTGATATTCTGAAGTCACCTGATACCCTGAAGTCACCTGATACCCTGAAGTCACCTGAAGTCACCTTGTATCCTGAAGTCACCTGATATTCCGAAGTCACGTGATATCCTGAAGTCACGTGATATCCTGAAGTCACGTGATATCCTGAAGTCACGTGATATCCTGAAGTCATGTGATATCCTAAAGTCACCTGATGTCCTGAAGTCACCTGATACACTGAAGTCACCTGATATTCTGAAGTCACTTAAGTTGCCTGATATCCTGAAGTCACCTGATATCCTGAAGTCACCTGATATCCTAAAGTAATATGAAGGACCTAAATAGACCTAACTGCACCTGAAGTATGGTAACTTAAACTGATATGACCTGACTAGACCGAAATGACCAAAATACACTTAACTGGACCGGATTGTATCTAAACAGAGTTATGTGACCCTGTACGGACCATGCATTCATTCACTGCCATTCATGTCTGAAATATCTCCCTTCTATCATCATCATCATCATAATCATCATCATCATCATCATTATCCTCATCATCATCATCATCATTATCCTCATCATCATCATAATCGTCATCGTTGTCGTCATCATCATCATCATCATCAATATCATTATCAGTATCATCATCACAATCGTCATCATTATCGTCAATATCATCATCATCATCATCATCATATTCCTCTAACAAATGAGGAAGTTAGCGTCATCATCATCCTCGTCATCATCATCATCATCATCATCATCATCATCATATTCCTCTAACAAATGAGGAAGTTAGCGTTATCATCATCATCACCATCATCATCATCATCATCATCACCATATTTCTCTAACAAATGAGGAAGTTAGCGTTATCATCATCCTCATCATCATCATCATCATCATCATCATCACCACCATCATCATATTCATCTAACAAATGAGGAAGTTAGCGTCCAGAACTTCGAAAAATATAAACTCAAACTCAGCTGCAAGATCAACAGAGAGCCTAGATAAGCGAAAATGCAAACTGCCACCATTCACCTGACATTAAAGCCTTCAAAACTCCCCGCTCAAACCTCATTACCATCAACACATCCAGAAATAGAAGCAAAAAAATGAGAAAAAGGATTTAAAAATGAAGGTGAAATGTCAAAGGTATCCAAAAAAAAAAAAAAAAAAAAAAAAATCACGCCTCCATTTGCGGATATAGGCCATAAAAATGCTCTGATCTGACCACACTACCATCATCACCACCACCGTCGTCATCATCATCATCATCATCACCACAGAGATCATCACATTCGTTATCATCACCACCACATTCATCATCATCATCATCACCACCACCACCATCGTCATCATCATCCAATAACAGTACAAAAAAACGGGAAACAGGAAAGAAACCTACACAAGTAACAAACGCACCAACAGAGCAGCGGTGTAGATAAACGCAAGTCTTATCACCGGCCATAAAAGAGATAAGGGAATAAACGATAAGGTAGATATTCCTGGGTGTCCTGGGGCCATCACACACGCATATTAACTCATTTATAAGCCTCCATAACACGCCAGCAAAGTTACGGTAGGGAATACGGTATAACTCACGCCGGAGGGGGAGAGGGGGTGTTCACAAGGCTAACAGTTGATAAAAGATAAGGGAAGGGCATACGTAGATGGCTGGCAGAACAGTAGTACCGTATATGTCTTTTTATACGTGCAGTCTCTCTCTCTCTCTCTCTCTCTCTCTCTCTCACTTTGGAGGGAGGGAAGGACTAGACAAGTTGGAGAAATTTTTCTTCTTCTTCTATTATTATTATTATTATTATTATTATTCTGTGGTAGGTGGGGACTCTCACCATCCACTCAATTGATGTAGTGCTGCTTTGGGTGTCTGCCCTTTCCTCTCTTCCTTCCTTCCTCTTCTTTCTTTCCTTCATTCTTTCTCTGTCCTTTTGCCTACGGTTGACTTTACACTCCCTCTTCTGTCTTTCTTTCCTTCATTCTTTCCTCTTCCTTCTGCCTATGGGTGACTATGCACTGAGTGACAAGGCAAATGGTTTCCTGTACACCAGGAAACGATTTACTACGCTGGGTGGTAACCATACTGTATATCCAAATTTTGGCGCCTGGTGGTTAAGAGAGTAATTAAGGCGCTCCAATCGGATTGAGCCGTGCAGGTTTATATCCAAGGGATAGTTGGGGTTTATTGCTCACGTAATGCCACTCAGGGATGAGTGAGGCTGATCTCTCTCGTCTTAAATGTCAGGACCAACTTGCCGAGGCCCGGGCTCCTATGCTCCTGATGGGGCAACATAGTATTGGATGATGAGTGGATGGATGATGATGATGATGGTGATGATTATAATTATTATTATTATTATTTTAAGGATGGCTAGGTCATTACTTCTTTCATGAGAGTAACACTGATAATTACATTCGTCTGCACACATAGAAAATGGAAAATACAAAGCAAGTTTAATAGGATATACTTAGATGAACATAAATATTGCGGGTATATAGATAACAGACACGCTTTCCTTGGCACACACACACACACACACACACACACACACACACACACACACACACACACACACACACACACACACACACACTAAAAAATAATACCCCCCCCCACACACACACATGTTCATGCACCCTGTTAGTTCATTATTATGCAAATGTAGTGTGTGGGTTTTGTTTTGTTTTTAACATACGAATACAGCAAACACAGCCACACAAAAGCCGCAAATAGAAAAAAAAAAATCTGTTTACACAAGCCACCACCAACCCACTGTAGCGCACACGCACGCACACGCACACACACACACACACACACACACACACACACACACACACACACACACACACACACACACACACACACTCTCTCTCTCTCTCTCTCTCTCTGCCTTCCTTTGAACACATAGCCACACATATTATCCTCTCCTCCGCCCGTCTTCTCACCTCCACACGCACGCAAACCACCCCCGCACGCAAGCAAGCACGCAATATTGCCAGACCTGTGCACGCCATCAGCACAATGGTCGCTAGGACGGCCTGATATCACAGACTTAACACCAGTCTCATATTGGCACACCTGCACGCAACTGAGTGTGTGTGTGTGTGTGTGTGTGTGTGTGTGTGTGTGTGTGTGTGTGTGTGTGTGTGTGTGTGTGTGTGTGTGTGTGTGTGTGTGTGTGTGTGTGTGTGTGTGTGTGTGTGTGTGTGTGTGCTAAGAATATCCTTGAGGCAAATTTCACGCGTAAAAGAATGTGAAACTGAAAATGGAAATGAAACTAAAAGTAATTTATAAACCAAGTAAAGCCAAAGTGAACATAAAGGAGACCTAGTGCCTCTCTCTCTCTCTCTCTCTCTATTATTGACAGACAGACAGACAGATAGATGATGATGAATGGTTTACCTAAATGGTGAGCTTGCGTCAGGGATGTGTTATGACTCCTTGGCTGTTCTGTCTGTTTACGAGAGCGATGGTGAGAGGTAGTTATAAAGCTACTAGGAAGATGGGCAACTTTGAGGCATGCATGGAGAGGGGGAGACGGATAAGAAAAGAAAAGTGTTTGTAGATAATATAATAAGTCACAGTGTAAATATAGGCAGGAGGATCTCAGTCTGGAAGAGTCTGTGACAGGAGGAAGCTGGAAGTGAATGCAAGAAAGAGAAGTGTGATGAGATGCAATGGGGAGACTGAGCAGAACGATATTAAGGCTCAATGGGCAGGAACAGGATGATCTGAAGTGCTAATGTGTTTGTGGTTGGACACAGCAGCAGAAGGAACTCAAGAACCAGAAGTAAATCATATAATAGGGGAGAAGGCAGTAGTGGTGGCGCATATAGAAGTGCGTGGAAAGAAATATCAGTGAGTGTCTGGGCGAGGACGGGCACGTATCAAAGCATATTCATACCAACAGCGCTGTATGGATGCGAGGCGTGTGGCTTGAACTGTAGGAATGGAAAATGGAAGAAAGCGACGATGAAAGGCCAAAGATGTGCTTGTGTGTTTGGACTGAGATGGTATGACGGTGAAAAATTACACTGAAAAGAAATGTGGAAGGTGAGTAGCATAATGGAAGAGCAAACCAGAGAGGGTAGAAGTAACAGGGATATACAGTTTGGAGACTGGGTGATGGGAGCATACTTAAAGATTAAAGATCAGGAGTGGTGGAAGTTAAAGTAAGAGGACTAGGAAAGTGGAAGGTTAGGAAGAGGATTAGGGGAAGGTGGAGGATAGGAGGAGGACTAGGAGAAAAGGAGGTTTAGAAGGTGGAAGGATAAATGGAGGATTAGGTGAAGGAGGAAGGATAGGAAGAGAATTAGAACGTAAAGCATAGGAAGAGGATTAGGAGAAAGTAAAGGATAGGAAGAGGATTAGGAGAAGGTAAAGGATAGGAAGAGGATTAGGAGAAGGTGGAAGGATAGTTTGAAGGAGATTTAGAACCACAGAAAATCCCAGCGCTAAGGAGGATAGAAGGCTTGTAGGGATAGAGCAAAGGGAATAGGATGGTTAATGGGAGATGACTCGCTGACACAGGCCCCTCAACATATCTTCCTCAGCGACTTGTTTTTATATACCGCTGGTTAATATCCTTCTGTACGTTATTTACGCAGAGGATGGCAACAGTGGAAGGATTATTATAGCACAGAAGAGGACAGTAAGATGTAATAAGCAAAGTAAATAGTTCAGGAAAGATTTTAGGGAGCTTTCTCAACGACAAGATTGGGCCACAGACTCATACAACAGGCAAGAAATGAAGCGACTGGGGTAAACCGTAAATGAGCCACGCTGGTTAAGGATGAATTCATTCTCTCTCTCTCTCTCTCTCTCTCTCTCTCTCCTCAGAAACTGAATATGAGAGAGCGTGCGAATTTTCTCCTGTTCTCTGTAGCTACCTGGCTGGAAAAGAAAGTTTGTATGTATGAATATTGAGTATCACAGGACTTGATATACTGTACTAACTTCAAGACGTGATTCTAGGCCAAATTAGAACAACAATATCTATGTCAAGACGGGTCCAATTTTCAACCATTACAGAGCTGCAGTTGCTGATAATCTGATGGGTGAATTATGAGAGAGAGAGAGAGAGAGAGAGAGAGAGAGACACACACACACACACACACACACACACACACACACACACACACACACACACACACACACACACACATTAGATCAACAGGTAGATAGATAAAGTTATAGAAAATTACATTACTTCGTTCTAACCTTTCTTCGTATGACAAACTTACACATACCTAGGAACTGGATGGGTATATAAACACTCACCACACTGGTCTATCCATATCTCGTCTCTGGCTGCATTAGCTTCAGATCTGTGAGAAATGAAAACATGGATCGTAACAAGAGCTGATAATATACTAGCATTAATATGAATACTGGGAGCATGAAAGAATATGGTATAGTAAACATTTGTAGTACTTGTTTCGCTCTTAGCATGTAACCCCATCTCCTACTTACTGGCCAGTCGTCATATAGGAGGGCAGAGGACGGGGTGACATGGATCAGACTGGTTTGTGGCCTCTTCCATACGGGATTAAGACTACTGACGTTAGATAGATAGATAGACAGACAGACAGAAGGATAGATAGATAGATAAAGACAGATAGATAGACATTTACCTGAGCTGGTGTTCTTCCGTTGGGTGTTCCTGGGCTCCTATATTTGTGGTGGTAATTCCGAACGACACTCATATTACTTAAATTTATATTCAGTAATCACAGTGACAGTTCCTTACATTTGTCCTTTAGTGTAACGCAAGGTGTTGGATGGAGACGCCTTCATGTGGTGGCACCATGATATCCGAGCTGCTCCTTCACGCCATTATGCAAACGTATCCATCTCCCTGTCCCTTCAAAAAGAGGATGTTAGCTTGCAGGAGGAGGGCACCAACAGCCTGCAGTCAACCGGGTTCACGTTCACTTGGAGCTGCCACCACTATCCAGTCAAATATAATGGCTCTTTCGTCCGATTCGTTCCTCAGTGTAGCATTGACTGCCTTGCTAAGGGTCATATGGGCTCGTAGTCTGGCCGGTTAAGGAAGCTCCCTAGCACCTCTTCTTAAGCGATTTATTTTTGGATAGCGCTGGTTAATATCGGTTTGTACGTTATTTATGCACAGTATTGGCGATATTGGAAGGATTAATGTAACACAGAAGTGTACAGTAAGGTTTAATGATGACAATAAATAGCCAAGAAAAAGGTGTTAGGGAGCTTCCTCAACCGACGAGAATATGGGCCTTGGAGTTCATGGATTCGAGACAGGTTCGTTTGTGTGAATAAATGAAACACCTTATCTTTTTATGTAGTATTCAAAGGCTGACTTGTAGTATACCTAACATACTTTAACAACAGTAACTTACTATACTGAAGCCCAGATAATTATGGCTATAAACATTTTCTGCTGATTATCACCAACGTTCATAATTGCTTCACGTCTTTGTTTACATCTCTCTCTCTCTCTCTCTCTCTCTCTCTCTCTCTCTCTCTCTCTCTCTCTCTCTCTCTCTCGAACCTTCTAGCTGTTTGTTGTCCTCTCTGACTGCGTGACGGTAACCCTGTAAGATTAAAATGTCCCAGAGTAGACAGATAGATAAGCGCGCATATCTCTCTCTTTTTATCTATTTGTCTGTCTTCTGTCAGTTAGTCTGTTTGCCTGTCTATGTCTGTCTTTCTGTCTGTCTATCTGTCTGCCTGTCACTCTTCATGTCAATAGTATACTGTATCCAAATGTCTGTATTTGCCACTGTCAGCCTATCAACAAGTCAGTCAGTGTATCTATCTGTCTATATCTGTCTATCTGTTGAGAGAGAGAGAGAGAGAGAGAGAGAGAGAGAGAGAGAGAGAGAGAGAGAGAGAGAGAGAGAGAGAGAGAGAGAGAGCTACATAGACAGACAGATATACAAACAACACAACCAAAAAATATACACCAAACCATTCACCCATCCTAGACAAAACCCCATATTCAGAAAACATTTAAAACACACAATTGAAAAAAAAAACACCAAGCGTCTCATCACACACACTGAATAGCCACCGTTACGAAACCAGGTCAAAGGTCATTTGATTTTAACCTTTCTCTGATAGATAATGATGGTGAATGTTTAGAAAGTCAATTAAACACATTACAGTGTTTTTTTTTTGTCACATATGCGCTTGGTGTGTGTAGGTGAATACGTGTGTGTGTGTGTGTGTGTGTGTGTGTGTGTGTGTGTGTGTGTGTGTGTGTGTGTGTGTGTGTGTGTGTGTGTGTGTTTATGTGTGTGTGTTTATGTGTGTGTGTGTGTGTGTGTGTGTGTGTGTGAGAGAGAGAGAGAGAGAGAGAGAGAGAGAGAGAGAGTGTGTGTGTGTGTGTGTGTGTGTGTGTGTGTGTGTGTGTGTGTGTGTGTGTGTGTGTGTGTGTGTGTGTGTGTGTGTGTGTGTGTGTGTGTGTGTGGTGAATATTAATAACGTTAAATAAACACTGCATTAAAGTGATTTTTTTTTTTTACAAACGCGCTTGCTAAAGACCAGGTGTTATATTTTGATTGTGTGTGTGTGTGTGTGTGTGTGTGTGTGTGTTACCAAAATCTATCTATCTAACTCTCTATTGCCAGACGCCATAATCCCGTGAGGGGTGGCCATTTGTCTTTGGGTTATTTGTTTTACTGGGAGGGGCACTAACCCTCCACCAACCCACATGCCGACACGCAGGGAGCATGTATGGTTTGGTTATATGGTTACCACCCAGCTCTGTAAATGGTTTCTTGGCTTACAGGAAACCATTTGGCATATAACTCAATTTTAATTCTGTTTTACCTAAACTTGGGGCACAGGTTGAGGGTCAGTCACCTAGAAAACCTATTATCACTGAGGACAAATTAGGCAGAAGATCAAGGTCACAGGGCTAGATAGTATGCTGACCTTCCTGAAACCTAGGAAACCATTTACTAAGTTGGGTGGTAACCATATACCCAATGGACACTTGGTGGTTTATGGGGTTAAGAAGCTCTAAATGAAAGGGGCTCGTAAGGGTTTACGTCCTAGAGGTGGTTGGGTTTATTGCTCTCATAATGCCACTCAAGGGAGAACGAGGCTGGTCACCTCCGCCTTAAATATTGGGACTGATGGTGCAAAAAATATAGGATGATATAGATAGATTGATAGACAGACAGACATAGGCAGACGGATAGATAGACAGACAGATAGATACATAGATGGGCCGACAGACAGACAGATAGATAGATAGATAGATAGATAGACTGATTGACAGAGACGGACAGAGACACAGACATATAAAGCTTCTTCAAAATCAACTTACTTAGTATATCGGATTCTTGGGATTGACGAGGGACACATCTGCCAGCGTAAAAAACACAGTGAAGATAGATAGACTGAGATAGATAAACAGGTAGACTGATAGACAGTAGATAGATAGACCGATAGACTGATAGTGATGATAGATAAACAGCTAGATTGGTGGTCAGACAGACAAACAAACATATACTTTCTCTTCACAATCAGTGTATCTCATTCTAAGGATGATATAGGAGAAAAACACCTGACAACGAACACACGGACCCTGGTAGATAAATAGATAGATAGATAAACAGACGGATATACAGATAGATAGATAGACAGATAGATGGATAGATAGATAGACAGACAAATAGATAAATGCCCACTGCTTCTTTTACTACATGCGCCGTATATCCGATTTTCTCGAGGATTTGCGAAACACGACACCAACAGCCGAAATAGATACAGATAGATGTGATAGAAGATAGATATACAGATAGCTAGGAGAAGCAAGACAGACAGATAGATAAAGAGAAATGCAAGACAGACAGATAGACAGGAGTTGCAAGACAGATTGAGAGGAGATAAAAGACAAACAGAGAGGAGGAGTTGCAAGACAGACAGATAGACAGGAGTGGCTGGAAGACAGATAGATAGAGAGGCGTTGAAAGGCAGACAGATAAAGAGGAGGGGCTGTAAGATAGATAGAGAGGAGAGGCTACAAGTTAGATAGAACGGAGGAGATGGAAGCAGATAGACAGAAAGAGGTACAAGACAGACAGATAGCGAGGAGTGGTTGTAAAGAAAGATAGACAAGAGGCGCTTCAAGACAGATAGAAAGAGCGGAGGAGCGGCAGGATAGACAGAAAGAAAGGAGGGACTGCAAGATCAATAGACAGAGAGGAGAGGCTACATGAGATAGACAGA
Source organism: Coenobita brevimanus (assembly GCF_032717465.1). NCBI lineage: Eukaryota > Metazoa > Arthropoda > Malacostraca > Decapoda > Coenobitidae > Coenobita > Coenobita brevimanus. The sequence goes on along the minus strand of NC_136981.1, from coordinate 35,875,632 downwards.
GGAGGGACTGCAAGATAGATAGAGAAAAGGGGTTGCAAGACTGATATGGTGGAGGTGGTGCAAGGCAGATGGATCAAGATGTTGCAGAAGAGTTAGATAGTGAAGAGGAATTTCAAAACAGAGATAGGGAGGAGTTACAAGACAGATGGACAGAGAGGACGGACTGCAAGAAGATAGATACGGGGAAGTTGCGATGGACAGATAGAGGAGAGGGTGCAAAACAGGCACAATGAGAGGAGTTTCAAAATAGACAAAGAGTGGGGAGCTGCAGGACGGTCAGATAGACAGGAAGGACTGCAAGACATAGACAGAGATGTTGCATGACAGACAGATAGAGAAGAGGGGCTGGAAGCGACACACAAGACAGCATAAACAGACACACGAAGCCCACTACTAAATCCTTACAACTTAGAGCGATGCGTCTCTTCTGACACCTCATCTAGAAGCCGAATGACTCGATACTCACCGAAAGTTGGCCCTGTGATGAGGCCGGAGATGGAAGATGATGGCTGGGGGAATGAGGAGGTGGAGGGAGTGGAGGTGGAGGAGTGGAGTGAGGAGGGGGTGGGGAAGGTAGTTACGAGAAACGTGGAAAATTTTGGACTGGGGGAAAAATTTGAATGGATAGTTTGAAAGTAGGATGGAGCGAAAGGAAGGCAGGGAAAGGGCTGAGGAGAAGAGATAAGGTGATGTGGGGGGTGGCGGGGAGATGGTGGAGTAGGAAAGAGGAAGAGGGATGGAAGATGAGAAGGAAAGGGATGGAAAAGTTAGACCCGGTAATGTGAAAACAGACTGGAGGGAGAGGGAGACAGGGAGATAATGATGAGAGGGAAGGTTGGGTGGGATGTGGGGAGTTGGTGGTGGAGGGGAGAGGGAGAATGAAGATAGAAAAAATGGGGGAGTAAGATGGAATGAATAGGCTTGAAAGTGGGTCGAAATGAGAGGAAGCTAGGGAAGAGAATGAGGAGACTGTGGCGGGCAGATGTGGCGTGGGAAGTGGAGATGTGGTGGAGGAGGTGGGAAGGGATAAGGAACGAACGAGAAAGGAGGGAAAGTTAGGATGGATATTCTGAAAGTCGATTGGAAGGAAAGGAAGGGAGATAATGGGGAGAAGAAGTAAAGTAAAATGGGTAGTGGGTAAGTGATGATGGGGTGGGGAGGGTAAAGGGAGTCACGAGAAAGGGGGAAGAGTTGGGGTAGATGAATTTAAAAGTACGTGAGGAGGGATTAGATAGTGGGAAGGGGAAGGGGTGGTGATGGGGTGAACTGGGAAGGTGGGGAGAGGGAGGCAGGTGGGGTAGTGTGGGGCAGGTTACGAGAAATAGCCAGAAAAGTTGGTATGGAGAGGTAGGAAATTAGATGAGAGAGAAAAGTGAGAGGGGGAGTGGGGAGAAGAGGGGAAGTAGTAGTGAGTGGGTGAGTGGGGAGGTGTGTGAGGGAGGGGAGGGGAGGGGAGAGGGAGGCAAGTTACGAAAGAGGGGGAGAAAAGTTGGAATGGATGGGTTGGAAAGTAGGTGAGTGGGGGAGGAAGTTGGTGGCTTGAGTAGTGACTGAGTGGTAGGACGTGCAGGTAGCAGGGCGGGGATAGGTGAGAAGGGAAAATCTTGGAGAAAGTGTGGATGAGGAAAGGGTAGAAAGAAAGAGGCAGACAATTGGACATGGAAGGACATTCGACTCAAACAGCTGAGTAAAACGTGATTGAATATATAGATTAAGGTAAATTAATGTGGATATATAAAGGCTGCTAAATAATAAGGAAGCTGGAATGAGTAGAGATGGAAAAACACATAAGAAAACATAAGAAGTAACAATACAATAAGAAGTAAATGAATAGGAGAATATTCATTACAGGCTCGGGGAAGAGTGAAGCATTACTGATAATTTTTGAAAGCAGGTCAGATACGTCAGTAGCTGCATTTTTATTGAGTCTACAAATTTAGCAGAGTCAGAAAGATATCTAGTAATTATATAACGATACAAGGGTTTAGAGGGGAACAGAACCTCATTTGGTAATTCTTACGAGTGGGTTCGACACGGAGGTAGTCGCATACACACAGGGAATTTGGGGATGTCATAGGGCCAGTAGGATGGATGAAGTATGTATAGGGATAAGGAGTAATGACAACAGGGGCTTAGAGAATAATGGGAAATGTTTTGTTAATAATGATAAAGGGTAGTTCCGATACACAGGCCGGTAAATATATACAGCAAGCCTGAGAATTTGGTATGGTCAAAACAAGTGTGGAACAGCGATTAGGAAGTCATAAAGGAGTAACTGGATAGAATTGAGGAAAAGCTCTACTGATATTTAGAGTTAGTACAAGAGCGGTCTCTGAACCTCGCTTCGCTTTGGAACAAGTGCTTTGCTGCCCTTCATCACAGTTACCATCAACATCACCACCACTACCACAGTTACCCCCACCACTACCATCATCATCATAGCTACCACCACCAACACAGCTATCACCGCCGTCATCAATATCGCAGCTATCACCACTAGCATCATCATCACAGCTACCATCATCACCACCACCACTACCACAGTTACACCCCCCACCATCATCATCATCACAGCTACCACCACCACTACCACCAACACAGCTATCACCACCATCATCAATATCACAACTACCACTACCAACATCATCATCACAGCAGCCACCATCACCACCACCACCATCACAGCTCCCACCACTAACACCATCATCACTAACACTATGTTTTCCAGAATAAAATCGTCTGCTCGTGGCATCAATTAAGTTTTACGAGATATCGGACAGTAAACTCTCTCTCTCTCCCTCTCTCTCTCTCTCTCCCTCTCTCTCCAAAGACGCATGAAACTCTACGGAAATGCCCTACCGCTTCTTACACGTGTGCGTATTGTAACACGAATGGGGACAATTATTTGGGACAATTATTTGGGTCCAAAACACCTCTTCAGAAAATTTCAATCCATATCAAATTGAAACTGGCTCAATAATGGGATCCAATTCCAACCATCCTGTTAAGTTTCATCAACATTCTTTCTCGGGTTTTGGCTGCAACACACACACACACACACACACACACACACACACACACACACACACACACACACACACACACACACACACGAACGAAATACGGTTGCCTATAGGAGGTAATAACAACGACTTTGGGAACAGTAGGAATTCTCTCAGTAACTTTGTCAGTAGTTCCGAAGGGTAGGCAGTTCACACACACACACACACACACACACACACACACACACACACACACACACACACTCACCGGGCCTGGGAATTTGGTGGGGTATGCGTGTAGTCGAGGAACACGGTAGGTGGGTGACAGTGAGTGGATAAGAGGATTACAACGGAGACGGCAGAGGCAGCACGAGCCATGGCGAGCGAAGGACGGAAATGGGCGTATGCGAGGGGGAGATGGAAGGGAGAGAGAGATTACGTAGAGGGAGAGAGAGGCTGGGGGAAGAGTGGGTGGACGGGAAGAGTGGGTGGAGGGAGAGTGGGTGGAGCGAGGGTGTAGCTGGAAGACGAGAGAGGATGGAGGAGGAGAATTTGTGGAGGGAGAGAGTGGGTGGAGAGAAGAAAAGTTGGGTGAGGAAAGTGGGTGGATATTGAGTGTGTGGGTGTATGAAGGGAGAGAATGAATGCAGAAAGCGAGTATTCTAAGTTGGAAGGAGCGTATTATGGACTTATATGTGGGCGTCAGAGGACATGTAATAGCTGGGAGGATGGACAGAGGGGGTGAAAAGACCATTTAGAGAGGCAGAGGGAGGCGACAGGGAGATAACAGGGATCAGAATGGTGAAGGAAGGGAGCAGACCTGATGAGTTAGGGAGGCGGTAAGATAGGGAGAATATACAGTAGGGATGAGAACTGTGAGGGAAGGGGACGGGGATGGTGAGTTAGGGAGGTGGTGAGTTAGGAACAATATAGGGATTAAAATGGTGAAGGAAGGGGACAGGGATGGTGAGTTGGGAAGGTTGTTTGGGAGAAATAGGGATGAGAGTGGTGAGGAAGGAAGAAGACAAGCATGGTGAGTTACGAAGGTGATGAGACAGGGAGAAAATAGGCACGTGGGTGGTGAACGAAAGGAAGAGAGGTGATGAGTTAAAGAAGTGATGAGTTAGGTACGTGGTGAGTTAGGGGGGTGGTGAGGCAAGAGTAAGGTAAGGATGTGTGGGTGGTGAAGGAAGAGGAGAGGTGTGGTGAGTTAGGGAGGCAGTGATGGGGTGGGGTGTAAGGGTGAAACTGTGTGTGTGTGTGTGTGTGTGTGTGTGTGTGTGTGTGTGTGTGTGTGTGTGTGTGTGTGTGTGTGTGTGTGTGTGTGTGTGTGTGTGTGTGTGTGTGTGTGTGTGTGTGTGTGTGTGTGAGAGAGAGAGAGAGAGAGAGAGAGAGAGAGAGAGAGAGAGAGAGAGAGAGAGAGATGGCCGGAGGGAGAGGTAGACAGGTAGAATAAGGGGCTTGGAAGGTAGGTAGGTTTAAAGGTAGAAATAGAGTTACCTGGTGAGGGAAGTAGGTTTGGTAGGGAGGGAAGTGGGTTGATGGAAATGTGGAGGAAGTGGGTAAAAAGGAAGGAAAAGAAGCAGAGAATAGGAAGTGAGAGAAAGAAGAGGAAGTCAAGTGGCAGATGTGAGAGTGTAAGAGAGAGAGAAGAGGGAGATGTAGTGAATTATGAAGAGTGGGGATAAAAAGGGCAGGAAGTAGCTGAGTAAGAGAGAATAAGGAAACGGGAAAGGGAGTGGGAAGGGGAGAGTGGAGAGGGTAGCGAGCGAGGAGAAAGAAGCGAAGGGAGAGAGGGAGAGAGCAGTGAAAGGGAGGAAGGAGGAGAGGCAACGAGTCAGACGGCTGTGGGGAGGAGGGGAGGGAGCAGTGGGAGTATGGGAGGGGGGAGAGAGGAGGGGAGCGAAGGCAGTGGAGGGTAGAGAAAATGTTGGGAGTGGTCTGGGAGAGGAAAGAAGAGGGAGAATAATGGAACAGAGGGTCAGATAAGGGGAGAGAAGGAAAGAGAGGGGATGGGGAAGAAGGAAAAATAAGGAAGAGTGGACGAGAGAGGAGGCGAAGAGGGAAGACAGGAAAATGATGAAGGTGAGAAGTTGTAGGAGGAAGAAAGCAAAAGGACACGGAGGGGAACGGTTGGGGAGGGGGAGAGAGCCAAGGGAAGAGGAGGGGCAGGGCTGGGGAGGGGGAGAGAGCCATGGGGAGGGGAGGGGAAGGGCTGGGGAGGGGGAGAGAGCCATGGGGAGGGGAGGGGAAGGGCTTGGGGTGAGACAGGGGGAGTGCATGTGGGCAAAGTCTCAGTAAACGACCCAATTTGCCAGGTGAGATATGGAGCGCTACTGGCCAGAATGGAGGATTTCATGGAGCCGGTGGGGAGGGGGTCAGGGGGAGGGTTTGTGAGGGGGAGGGGTGGGGATGAGGAAGAGTTGGGGGTGGGGAGAGGGAGAGGGAATGGTGAAGGGGAGGGGTGGGGATGGTGAGAGGGAGGAGGTTTGTGAGGGGGAGGGGTGGGGATGAGGAAGAGTTGGAGGTGGTGAGAGGGAAAGGGAGTGGTGAGGGAGAGGGGTGGGGATGGTGAGAGGGAGAGGGTTTGTGAGGGGGAGGGGTGGGGATGGTGAGAGGGAGAAGGTTTGTGAGGGGGAGGGGTGGGGATGAGGGAGAGCTGGGGGTGGTGAGAGGGAGAAGGAGTGGTGGAAGTGGAGGTGGGAAAGGGTTGGGGTGAGGAAGGGATGGGGTGGCGATGGGGAGGGGGTGGTGATGGTGAGAGAGAGAGAGAGAGAGAGAGAGAGAGAGAGAGAGAGAGAGAGATATTGTGCTGGGGGTCGGGTGGAGAGCAGCGGTAGGTGGAATGCAGTAAGAATGTGGATAAACCGCAAGAGGATGGAAAATAAGAGAGCAGAATGGGTTGCTGGGAGGAGTGGCGAGAGCAGAGGTGTGGCGAAGTGAACAAGGTAGAGGATAGAGTGAAGATAGGAGAGAGGAAAGAAGAGGATGAGGTTGAAGTGAAGAAGGCAGAGGACAGAGAAGGTGGTTAGGGGGAGAAGGTAAAGGATAAGGAGAGGATGAAGTGACGACGGAGGATAGAGGAGGTGGGTAGGAGGAGTGAGGAAAGGAGAGGAAGAGATTGAAGTATAGAGCAAGATATGGAAAGGAGATTAAAATGAGAGAGAGAGAGAGAGAGAGAGAGAGAGAGAGAGAGAGAGAGAGAGAGAGAGAGAGAGAGAATTTACTAGGGGAAATCTGGGCATGAAAAGTAAAAAAAAAAAAGGAAAAGAAAAAATGAAGAGCAGAAGAGTGGGTGAGAGAAACGGTAATGATCAGAGAGAGAGAGAGAGAGAGAGAGAGAGAGAGAGAGAGAGACGAAAGAATGCACGGAAGGGGAAAGAGAGAGGGAAGGGAGGGAAAAATTAGAGGGAAGAAGGGAGGGATAGATATAGACAGAAAGTCAGGGAGTTTTGTTGGAAGGAGGGATGGGAGGAAGGGAAGGAGAATAAGAGGTATGAAAGGGCAAATAGGGAGGAAGGGAGAAAAGGAAAGAAAAGGAAAGGGGAGAAGAGGAGGGACGGACGGAAAGGGAGAGAGAAAAGAGGAGAGAGAGGGAGAAAGGTTACGAGACGCGATGGAGGGGAGGGAGTTGATGGGGCTGGGTTGAAAGTAGAAGTGAAGCGATTGGTTTTTAAGAGACGGCACTGCAGTGGAGAGTGTCAGGGGAAAGAATTTTTGCCTCGGGTTTTGGATGGACGCTGAGAGTAGGAGAATATTTTTGAGATTTCTGGCTGGGTTGGATAATGGAAAATAAAATATCGGTTCACTTTATGGCATTGGGAAAGTAGCAACGATGGAGAGAAGGATGAAAGTGAGGTATGTTAGGGAGAGAGAGAGAGAGAGAGAGAGAGAGAGAGAGAGAGAGAGAGAGAGAGAGAGAGAGAGAGAGAGTTTCAGAAGATGAAGAAAGTAACATAAAAGGTAGCAGAAGATGAGAGGAGGATTGAGCTCGGTTGTGTTAAGGGAAAGTAACGTAGAAAGTAGCAGATGGAGGTAAAAGTGACATAGAAAGTAGCAGAAGATGGAGGTAAAAGTAACGTGGAAAGTAGCAGAAGATGGAGGTAAAAGTGACGTGGAAAGTAGCGGAAGATGGAGGTAAAAGTAACGTGGAAAGTAGCAGAAGATGGAGGTAAAAGTAACGGGGAAAGTAGCAGAAGACGGAGAAAAAGACTGGGCTGAGCAGTGTTAGGGAAAGTAGCATGGAGAGTAACGGGAGATGAGGGTAAAAGTAAGCGGGAAAGTAGCAGAAGAGGGAGAGAAGGATGGGCTATGTAGGAGAAAGGAGCATGGAAAATAAAAGATGAAGAGAAGGATTATGTCTTGATGCATTAGAGTAAGTAACGTGGAAAGTAGCAGATGAAGAAAAGGACTGAGCTGTGTAGGAGAAAGTAGCATGGAAAGTAACAGAAGAAAGAGAGATGGATTATACTGAGCTGTGTCAAAGAAAGTAACGTGGAAAGTAGCAGCAGGAGAGAAGGACTGAACCACTATTTAATATTTGCTGATCTGGATAGGCAAAAGTAACATGGAAATTAACACACACTCCATAGAATCACAGGGATATTTTTTGCTGTTAATTCTGTCTGTTAGGCAAAAGGAAGGAAAATATCGCATCACTCTATGGAAACGTGGAAAGCATTGGGATATCCAGGGAAAGACGGGGTGCACTTGAATTTTGCGTAGGATGAGTTACTGAGCGTTTGTGTGTGTGTGTGTGTGTGTGTGTGTGTGTGTGTGTGTGTGTGTGTGTGTGTGTGTGTGTGTGTTTATAAGAAAATTAAGTGACCGGAATATTCCCTTACACTTTTGAGTCCTCAACAAGAGAGAGAGCGGCATGAAAACCTGCACTCGCATTTCTTTAATTCTTTCGTATTCCACTTTTCTTAAATGTCTCTATCAGTTTCTTATTGTATTCTACCATGGAAAGAAGTGTGATTTATGACCCACGATAGCATGAATAGAGAGAGGAGTGCTCAGTCTTAGGGAACGTCCACACCAAATACTTGGTGGCGTGGGGAACTGCGGGGGGAAGTACGAAGTCATGGAAGTTCTTGCCCTGCACCCGACCGCGTCCAGTTTGCGTTTCAGTGATGGAAAACTCCCGCCGCACTCACCCCAGAAAGCTAGCATTTGACGTAGACGCGGCCTATCTCGGTCTGGACCAAAGATGATTTTCCTTTTATCCCAGAGGACCAAAGTCTTCTGTTTTTATTATTGGAAACAGAGCATTTTTTTTTTTTTTTACCTTAGCTTCATGAGCAGAGAGAGGAGTGCTTCATCTTACTCGGTCAGGATCAAAGATGACCTTCCTTTTATCCCAGAGGGCAAAGACTATTGCTACTATTATTGAAGGAGGAAGGGGAGACCGGTATGACACAGAGAGGTGGGCTGAAGAGGTATAGGAGAGGGGTTTGTGAGTTGGAGATAAAGCAGCCTGATGGCGATGGACAAGGTGACATGGAGGCTATTCGTTTGTAGACACCCGTTTTGAGACAAATGCATCTGGCTGTAGTTAACTAGACAAGTAAACATAGATAGATAGATAGATAAAGAAATAATCTATTACTTGTGGGTAGATAGCCCATGTCCCAGGGAACAATCGATTAACTTCTGCGACCGATCCAGATAGTATTACAGATTTTGGATCCGGAAAACACCTTCTGCGAAACCCTAATCAGTGATGAGAAAACCTAACCCATTATGAAGACCGGTTTGGGAATTACGTTGCCGTTGTCGGAGAGATGAGTGCCCCTGTAGATGGTGCTGTGCTTTGACGATCTGGGCACTTGCTTGAATTTGTTGACTGGAGCTGACAGTTTCCTATGCAAATATGCAGACTAAGGAAGAGAACGCTGAGAAAATTGTTTTATGTATACAAATACGAGAATTCCTTAACCCAGCGTAGCGTGATGGTAAACGAAATTAGGAGAGACAGGGATAAACTACTGTAGATTCCCGAGAGTGCAAGACGGCCTTCTATTTAATTAGCCAGTCGTCGTGGGAGCCTTTTAAATAACCTGAATTCCCGGTGACATATCTGTTGGCCCACAAGTCCCAACTTCCACAATCTGGCAAAGACTCATTCTACACCTCGTTTTTCTCAATTAGGAGCAAAGATGACATTTCTTTTTCCCAAGAAAAAGAAAGACTTTTTACATCTGCTGTTGGAAGCTGGAGAGGGGCGCCTTCATGTGGTGGCTCTGATATAACCGGGAGGCTCTTCCGCCTGGTTATAAAGATGTCCCTCAGCTCCTTTCCTATCCTCAGAAAGAACAACGTACAAAAGGATATTAACCCTTCATATCTATAAGCTAGAAAGCACTCAGAGAACACATACCTTCGCCAATGCCATTCCCATCAAAAAGGTTCCGGATCAGCATCCGTGAATATAGGATCCTGATCCGGATCCATCCACAAATTTAGCAAGTTCTTTCTTGGTCCATGGCCCAGCTTTCCACATTATTTCATTGAAATTCATTGAAAACTTTTGAGATATTGTGCGGGATACTCCTGATCCGGATCCGAATCCGCCCCTAAATTTAGTTATTTCTTACTTGGCCCATGACCCACCTTTCCACAAAATGTCATCAATATCCGTCCATAACTTTTTGAATAATCCTGCTAAGAGACAACTAAACACACAAAAAAACAAACAAACAAACGCGGGCAAAAACATAACCTCCTTGGAGGAGGTAATAAATCGCTAAGGAAGAACTGCTAGGGAGCCACCAAATCCGATGAGAATACGGGCATTTGGGATGCATTATAAGTGGCATAAGAGGCTTCGTGACCTCTTTTCCTCATTGATTTATTTTGCATACGATACCTCTGCATTCTATTGCATGTTATTCGTATTTTAATATTGCCATAGTCTGCAACAGTAACATGCAGGAGGATAGTGAGGAATAATGCACAGGATAAATCGCTAAGGAGAAGGTGTTACAGAATCTCCCAAAGTGCCTAGAACACGACACCATTATCTCCTTTACTATCAGGGTGTAAATAAAATTGCCTGGTAGAAGCGATGGTTTGGCCAATTGGAGAGGATGAAGAATGAGAGACTGACTAGAAGAGTGTATGCGAGTGAGAGGGATGTTGAGGGGAGGAAGGGGAGACCAAGAATGAGATGAAGGGATGGAGTGGAGAGAGAAGAGGGATGGGGTTTGAGCTAGAATGAGGGCACCCAAATGGCAAAGGGCAGAGCTATTTGGAGGGAAGTTTTTTGTGGCCACTCCTCACGGGATTAAGGTATCTGGCAATGGATAGATAGACTGATAGATAGATAGACAGATAGACTGATAAATCTATTGACAGGGTGCACAACGATGAGATGGAAATTTCATCTTAGGGTTGAAGAGAATAAGCAATTTTTTATGGTTGAGTGACTGGAGGGGTGACCATTAATAAGCAGTTGCCTAGCCCCGGTCTCTTACGCTCCTACTATAGCAACAAGGGATTGGACAGACAGATAGACAGACAGATAGATAGATAAAGAGGTAGAAGTAGATAGACAGACAAATCGTAACAAAAGGATTGATAGGAGTATAGATACATAGATAAGTAGATAGACAGATAAAGATAGATGAAGTGACAGACGGACAGGCAGACATAGAGAAAGGTAGTCATACATTCAGATATATAGGTAGACAGACAAATAAATATAGATGTATACAGACAGACAGACAGATTGGCAGATATAGAAAAACAACCTTATAGACAGATTGTTACATACTGACAGATACAGGTAGACAGATACAGATGGAGAGATAGATATAGATAGTGACAGAGATACAAACAGATAGATACAGGTAGATAGATGGACAGACAGATAGACAGACAAACAAATATAAACAGATAAGTAGACATCCAGGAAGTACTATAAATTAACAGCCCTTGAGTCATTGTCGGAAGAATATCGTCATCGTCTAAGGGACCCTGTTAATATTTCTCGTATTACCGTGTTTTTCCTTCCCTTGATCCTGTATCCTTCCTTTCCATACCATTTCTATAGTGTGTTTACTCTAACTTGGCCTAACATTGCCATCTCCCCATGTTAAATGCATAACAATTAACGTTAGAATATGGTGCAAGCCACAAAGAAGTGATGAGGAAGTCGAAGTACGTTCATTTTACTGAGCTACATGAATTAAACTATAAAAGGACGAAAATCTAGGTCAGGTTAGCTAGAAAAGGACGAAAACTTAGGAAGGTTAACTAGAAAAGGGCGAAAATCGAGGACAGGTTAGCTAGAAAGGGCAAAAAATTTAGGACAGGTTAGCTAGAACAGGACGAAAATCTAGGACAAGTTAACTATAAAAGAACGGAAATCTAGGCCAGGTTAGCTAGAAAAGGACGAAAACTTGGGAAGATTAACGAGAAAAGGACGAAAATCTTGGTCAGGTTAGTTAGAAAAGGACGAAAATCTCGGACAGATTAAGCTAAAAAATGGACAGCAGTGGAAACATGACCTATGTTGATGTTTCCTTTTATTTTCTATATCTGAAGTCTTCCTACCAACACGAATTCTCTTTCCTACCAGTACTCTTTCTATCCACCAGTTACTCTGTTGGCTGATGCTGTATCATGTTAGGCTGGACGTCAAAAAGATCTAGGTGCGTATTCTTGTCGGTCAAGGAAGCTCCATAGCACCGGTTCCTTAATTAATTATTTTTTTGGATATCGGTCGTTAGTATCGATTTTTTATTTTTGCTTTTTTTTTATGCAGAGTATGGCGATGTTAGTAAGATTTATTTTACACAGAAGAGGACTGTAAGGTATAATAAGCAAAATAAATCGCTTAGAAAAACGTGTTAGGGAGCTTCTTTAACTCACTAGAATACGGGTCCTAACCAGCACCGACTCTCTTACCTGATACAACACCTTTCCCTATGTTACTTCCATAGTTTTCTGGGTCTCTTGTAAATGTATGGAAAACTTTGATTGTCACTCTATTGCTTGTAGTGAGAATAGGGGTTAGGGTGTTAATGGGTGCTTCTGATGACCACCCTATTAATTATGCTCTTGTTTCTGGATAGTATGCACTCTATATAATAATGAGATTGTGGTTAAGAATTACTGATGAACGTTCTCCTGTGTGTGTGTGTGTGTGTGTGTGTGTGTGTGTGTGTGTGTGTGTGTGTGTGTGTGTGTGTGTGTGTGTGTGTGTGTGTGTGTGTGTGTGTGTGTGTGTTTGTTCCTCCTCCCTGCGCTTGGACTCTACTCAATTCTTGACGTTAAAGGAATAGAACAATGATAACGGTGAAGATGTACCAGGCAAAATCAACATCAGAAGTCCTGTTGCCTCTCTTCCCTTTCTCTCCACTGCCTAATGACGCTGATCTGAGGCCAAATAAACTCATATGTGCTGGTTGCTGAAGATTAACTACAATAATTTTCAAAGTACAAGGAGACGAGAGCAGGAGAGATGATAGAATGTTTGATGCTGAATGTACATAACCTTTTTTTCTTCTGGATTACTATGAAAGTTTTCTGACCGCTTTTACTTATCGATCCTACTCATGTGGAAAATGATGATGATGATGATGATGATGATGACGGTTTTGATGATGATGATCAGCAATGTTAATGATGCCTTATAGCTCATTTTTCTAGGTAGGATGAACGACGAACTTATCCTTCTTCCACTTCCCCAAACACAGTAAAACTAATAAGTCTCTCTTCTCTTTGCAGGATGACAGCGAGCAAGAACAACATAAAGGACCTGACCACTGAAATGAAGAAAAAGAAGCTCGATCCATGAAATTAAGAAAGAGAGAGAGAGAGAGAGAGAGAGAGAGAGAGAGAGAGAGAGAGAGAGAGAGAGAGAGTCAATACGTGTGTTTATATTGCAGAAAAAATATTGTCTTCTGTGTTTGGCAGTGAAGAGGTATTTGCGTTATTGTTTGTCTAATCTATTTGTGTGTGTGTGTGTGTGTTGTGTGTGTGTGTGTGTGTGTGTGTGTGTGTGTGTGTGTGTGTGTGTGTATGTGATTGTATTAATGTACTGAAAATGCTTACAACTGATTGTAAATGTATGTCATTCACTGCGTTGCGCAAGAGAGAGAGAGAGAGAGAGAGAGAGAGAGAGAGAGAGAGAGAGTGCATGCATTTTATATGTGCCTGTGATTGTCTCTGCGTGTAACCTCTTATGTGCGTGGGACTCCGTGTGTGCCAGCGACTACGTCTGAGTGCGTGCGTGCGTGTAGTTGCGTGTGTGCGGTTCGTTCCGTTCCTTCTGCCACTCTACCCAGCGACTTACCCGACCACGCTCACGAAAGCACGAATGACAGGGTTGCTGAGTACAAGGCAAAATTTATTATGCACAGTATCTAAAGTTAGTGTGAAATACCGGGAAAAGCAATGACTGTGTGTAGCGTGAATTCGAAGGGGTGAGTTAACGTTGTGCAAAATACAGAGTATGAATTTACGTAGTGTGAAATTGAAATGAGTCAGTCTGTAGTGAAATATGAAGAGTGAGTTTTAGTGTGACATCTGATGAGTAAGTGAACGTAGCGTGGAATACGTAGTTGCTATGAGTGGGTTAACGTAGTGTGATGCAAGAGGAGTGAGTGTACGTAGTGTGAAGTATGAAGATTGTACGTATCATGAGGTACAGTGAGTGTATGTGCTGAACGTTAAGGAGGATGTGTGTACGTAGTATGAAAGAGGACAAGAGTGTACGCTATATGAACAAGTGAGTGTAAGAAGCATGAAGAACAGGAGTGTAGACAGTTTGAAGGTGCTCCCAGGACCCTTTGTAAATACCTGGAGTTTTATAAATTGTATATATAAACGTACCCCACCTGAGTCACACCAGATGAAACCAACACACTGAAAAAAATACAGAAAAAGACAAAAGTGAAAAGTATCCCACACAGAAAAAAATATATAAATCCACGTTTCACAGAAGCTCGAAAAAAATATATAGAAAAAAAAAGTAAAAAAATCACCTTGGGACTGTGATAAAGGACACGAAGCTGTATGTACATAATTTCTACAGAACTGCTAGCCAATCTATTATACATATATATGGCAAAAACCTTACTCAAAAAAGGCGTTTTCTATGTTCTCACTGATAGATATTTGGTTTTCCTGCCTTGTTTTCTATGTGGTGATTGTGGATCGTATTCTCGCTGGTTGAGGAAGCTCCCTAACACCTCTTCTTAAGCGATTTATTTTGCTTATTCAACTTCTGTGTTGCTAAAAAAAAAATTCTGATATTACCACTTTCTTCATGAACAGCGATTTAAATTGAATGAACAGGGCGTATCTGAAAATAAATCACTAAGGAAGAGATGTTAGGGAGCCTCCTTGCCCGACGAGAATCCGGGCCTGAGTGTTTCTGTGCGATGTCTGGCTACGTGAAACTTCAGCAGGACTGTGATGTCACCCTGAAGTCTACCCGGGACCAGGACCACGAAGTCAATTCTGGGGCTTCAATAGTTCTGTGACGTCACCTGACCTTCACCAGGTGTTTCACGTCTTTCTGAAGCTTACCAGATACTTGACATCACTCCACTGCTTCACTGTTACGTCATTTGGCCTCACCAGGTATTGACGTCACTGAGGCTTTATCAGACCTTTGACGTCAGCTTGAAGGGTTCACCATCTCTGACGTCACTGGGAAGCTTCACCGCATGTTTGACGTCAATGATATTTCAACAGATCTGTGAGGTCACTTTAGCTTCACCAGAATTTTGACTTCACTCTTAAGCGTTACGAAATCTTTGACGTCACTCATACGACTCAGTGGCTCTGACGTCAAACCAAATCTTCCAGGGATGGTTGAAATCACTGGACATCATGTTGTGTCACGATGAAGTTGAACTGGGACTGTGACGTCACTGATGATTTAAAGTGACGAATTCAGAGTGCAGTGACATCAGGGAAGCTTTGTGACGTCAAGGAAGCTCTGTGACGTGTGGAAAGCTCCAGGACGTCTGGGAAGCTTCTTAACATTAGGGAAGATAAGTGAGGTCAGGGAAACTTTGTGACGTCAGGGAAGCTTAGTGACGTCAGTGAAGCTTTGGGTGATGTGTGAAGCTCTAGCATGGTTGAAGTCAGTGGGTGAGCGTGTGTTGGTAGGTGTGTGCAGTGTCTCCTCTCACAGCCGCTGATGTCAACACTTCCATAGACCCACCACGTGTCTATCAGTCATGTTTGGCCTAAATAAACATGGAAGAAATGTAGCAATCTGTTTTATTTCACCAGTATCATTTAGCTTTCTTTATTTCATTTTTTGTTATACTTTTTATCGTTCTTTTTTGTATAATTCACTGGGAATGTTTGAGCTTTTAAGATACCAAAATTCACCAACCATTACAGACGCAAAAATTGACTAAATTTCACATGCCTTTTAATCCTCCGACATTCATTCACCACTCAGAACATCAAAAATCATTCCACTATCAAAGGACAAAGACTGATTCACCATTAAAGCCAGTGGGATTCTTGGCTTAACTCGGTGTAATGATAAGCACTGGTGAAGGTTGCACTACTAAAGGCCCTTGTTGTACTAAATGTCTTGTATGTGTAAGCTAACTACTCCCATACCTACATCCAACCCACACACACACTGCTCTCTCTCTCTCTCTCTCTCTCTCTCTCTCCCTCCCCCTCTCTCTCTCTCTCTCTCTCTCTCCCAAACACATCCAAAATAGCTACGCGACAACATCCTCGTACCCCGGACCCTAGAAATGACCGCCACCATTGACATGACGGTGGTGTGTGTGTGTGTGTGTGTGTGTGTGTGTGTGTGTGTGTGTGTGTGTGTGTACGGTTACGTGTAACGGTGGAACTCCTTTTGTGGGTGCTTTTTGTGTGGTTATGTGTGAATGTGTAGAGTGTGGGGCTGCGGTGAGTGTATGCGTATTTGTTTATGTGTTTGTGTGCGTCTCGTTGTGAATGCGTTTGTGTAACTTGTGGTGTGAGCGAGAGTGTGTGTTTGTGACTATGTACATGCTTCGTGCTTGCGTGCCACTCTGTTTACACGACTGAACTTGCCGATGAGTTGAGTGTGTATTTGTCACTGTGCGTGTGGATGCGACTGTTTTATGAGCATGGACTAGCTTATGCTTTTGACTTCTTATGGGCCTGTGATTCCTTGTGTGCCTTTGATTGAGGCTGCATGCGTGGCGGGATGTGCTTGCGTGCGTTCATCTCCTTCACTTCCTCTGCCACTCTACTACCAGTGCCCAATGACCTACCTGACCACACACACGAAGGCATGAACGACAAAGCAGCCAAGTAAACGTCAAGACTATGTGTGCTCAGTATGCAGTGTGGATCAAGATGAAGTACCATGACTGTATGTAGCGTGAATGGCGAAGAGGTGGTTAAGGAGAGTGAATTCAGATGAATGAGTTTATAGCGTGTGAAAAACGAAGAGTGGGTTTACATTGTGTGTGATAAACGAAATGTGAGTTCTCTTAGTGAATGAAATACGAAGAAGTCAGGTTATGTAGTTCGGAATTTGATAAGCGATTGTGGTGTGGGATGCGAATGTTGTGCACGTTGAGAAGTACAGTGACTGAGTGTACGTAGCCTAAAGGAGGATGACTGTGCGAAATATAAGCGACGACAAGTGAATGTACGTAGAATGAATGGCAGGACAGTGTACGTAGTATGAAAGACAAGAATGTTCACATAGCATGATGAGAGAGGATTAAGCTACGTCGCATGAAATGGAGGACAAAACGATGTACGCAGTATGAAGAACAAGAGTCTACGCATTATGAACAACCAGAGAGTGTACACAGTATGAACAAGAGTGTAGGCAGTATGAAGGTGCTCCCAGGACCCTTTGTAAATACCTGGAGTTTTATAAATTGTATATATAAACGTACCACACCTGAGTCACACAAACACACTGAAAAAAATAAAGGAAAAGACGAAAGTGAAAATTATCGCACAGAGAAAAAAATATAAAAATCCATGTTCCACAGAAGCTCGAAAAAAAAAAGAAATACAAAATAATTAAAAAAAATCACCTTGGGACACTGCTAAAGGACACGAAGCTGTATATACATAATTTCTACAGAACTGCTAGCCAATCTATTATACATATATATGGCAAAAACCTTACTCAAAAAAGGCGTTTTCTATGTTCTCACTGATAGATATTTGGTTTTCCTGCCTTGTTTTCTATGTGGTGATTGTGGATCGTATTCTCGCTGGTTGAGGAAGCTCCCTACCACCTCTTCCTAAGCGATTTATTTTGCTCGTTCACCTTGTCGTTCTCTTCTGTGTTGCTAAAAAATAATTCTGATATTACCACATTCTTTATGAACAGCGAATTAAATTGCACGAACAGGGTGTATGTGAAAATAAATCGCTAAGGAAGAGATGTTAGGGAGCTTTCTTACCCTACGAGAATCCGGGCCTGAGTGTTTCTGTGCGATGTCTGGCTACGTGAAACTTCAGCAGGACTGTGATGTCACCCTGATGTCTACCCGGGACCAGGACCACGACGTCAATTCTGGGGCTTCAATAGATCTGTGACGTCACCTGAGCTTCACCAGGTGTTTCACGTCATTCTGAAGCTTAACCAGATACTTGACATCACTCCAATGCTTCACTGGATTTGTTACGTCATTTGGCCTCACCAGGTATTGACGCCACTGAGGCTTTACCAGATCTTTGACGTCAGCTTGAAGGGTTCACCATCTCTTTGACGTCACAGGGAGGCTTCATCCCATATATGACGTCATTGATGTTTCATCAGATCTGTGACGTCATTTTAGCTTCCATCAGAAATTTGACGTCACTCTTAAGCGTTACGAAATCTTTGACGTCACTCATACGACTCATTGGTTCTGACGTCAAACCGAAACTTCCAGGGATTGTTGACATCATTGGACATCATGTTGTGTCATGATGAAGTTGAACTGGGACTGTGACGTCACTGAAGATTTAAAGTGACGAGTTCATAGTGCAGTGACATCAGGGAAGTTTTGTGAAGTCAAGGAAGCTTTGTGACGTCAGGGAAGTTTTGTGATGTGTGGAAAGCTTCAGGATGTCTGGGAAGCTTCTTAACATCAGGGAAGCCAAGTGACGTCAGGGAAACTTAGTGACGTCAATGAAGTTTAGTGACGTCTGGGAATCTAAGTGACGTCAGGGAAGCTTAGTGACGTCAGTGAAGCTTTGGGAGATGCGTGAAGCTCTAGCATGGTTGAAGTTAGTGGGTGAGCGTGTGTTGGTAGGTGTATGCAGTGTCTCCTCTCACAGCCGCTGATGTCAACATTCCATAGACCCACCACGTGTCTATCAGTCATGTTTGGCCTAAATAAACATGGAAGAAACGTAGCACTCTCGTTTTATTCCATCTTATCAATGCACTGTTATTAATCACTTTAAACCTATGACATATTTTTAGATGAGGGAGCTTCTCTAAAACTGGCCCCGTCAATCAGTCACCCCTCAAGACCCTTACACACGATAGCATACTTACCGTTTCTACTCCTTGGCCTAAAATTGCCATCTTTCCATCTCGAATACTAAGTTGTGGCAAGAGATTAAGGCTAGAATATGGTGCTGGTCACGAAGAAGTGCTGTGGGAAGGATGTTAGAGCCGTAGTATTTTCTTACTCTGTCAATGAGGTACGTGACATGAGCTGCAAAATGACGATAATATGGGCCAAGTTAAGATGAAAGGAGTATAGTCATCAGTTTCGACGCATGAAGAACCAAGCCATAAACAGTAGATCGGATGTGTGAATGGTGCTTCAGATCACAATGACTGCAGGATCATTTTC
>NC_136981.1:35846836-35851836 GCF_032717465.1 Coenobita brevimanus | reverse complement strand
CTATTTCTCATCACTGCTTTCAGTGTACCAACAACCTTTCTTCCCTGCTGTACCCTTTCACGTACTTCATCCCCCAGAGTTCCATCCTCACTCATCACACTACCCAAGTACTTGAATGCACTCACATTCTCCATATCCTCACCATCCAACCTCACTGCACACTCTGTGACTTCATTCCTCTCAAACACCATAACTTTACTTTTGTTTACATTAACTTTCAGATTCCTCCTCCTACACACTGTCCCAAATTCATTCACCAAACCATGCAACTCCCATTCATCTTCACTCAACAATACTGTATCATCAGCAAACAGCAACACCGGAAGCTTCCAAATCTCACCCTCATTCATTAGGGCCACCCCCACATCCACTGCCCTACCTTGCACCTCCTTTACAACCCCATCCATATATATATTAAACAGCCATGGAGACATCACACACCCCTGTTTCAGTCCCACATTGAGATCAAAGAACTCACTCAGCTCACCATCCACTCGCACCGTAGCCCTAGCTCCCTCGTACATACTCTTCACAGCACTCAACAATTTCCCCTCCACTCCATATATTCTTAATACCTTCCACATACCTTGCCTATCTATTCTGTCATAAGCTTTCTCCAAGTCCATGAAGGCAGCATACACTTTCCTTCCCTTCTCTAGATACTTCTCCACTAAACATCTTAGAGCAAATATCTGATCTACACACCCTTTTCCCTTCCTAAATCCCCCCTGTTCTTCTCCAACTAGCTCCTCTGTCATATGCCTAACCCTATCAATGAGTATTCTACCATATATTTTACCAGTCACACTAAGAAGGCAAATACCCCTATGGTTACCACATACTTCTCTCTCCCCTTTTCCTTTGTACAGAGGAACAATTATACCTGATTTCCAGTCCTCTGGAACCCTTCCCTCTTCCCAAGCCAATCTACACAACTTCCATATCCACTCCACAACAATCTCACCCCCATACCTAAGCATTTCACCACACACTCCATCAATTCCTGGGACCTTTCCCAGCTTAATCTTCTTCATCGCTTCCACTACTTCCGACCTACTGATCTCTTCCTCCCTCCTCTCATCTCTTCTTCTCCCAGCCATTCCCCAACCACTTATACTCACACTGCTCTCACTCTCTACATTCAACAAATCCTCAAAGTGTTCCTTCCATCTCCTCAATTTCTCTCTCTTCTCCACCAACAATCTATTATTCCTATCTTTCACTCCCCTACTATTTCCCCTTTCACACTGCCTTACTTTCTTTACCTCCTTCCAAAACAATTTCTTACTCTCCCTCCATTTCACACTCAGATTCCTCCCAAACTCTTCATCCACTTTCTTCTTACTCTCCTTCACCAGTCTCTTAACCTCCCTTCTCCTGCTCACATATACCTCTCTCTTCTCTCTCTCATCTTCTCCCCCACCTCTACTCGCCAACCATTCACCATATGCCTTCTTCTTTTGTTCCACAGCTCGTTTCACCTCATCATTCCACCATGCTGTCCCTTGCACACCCTTGCATCTCCTCCTCACTCCACAAACCGCCTCACACGCTGCGCTTATCTCTTCCGTGAATATCTTACATACGTCTTCCACCCCTTCCATCTGCTCTAGCTCATACCTTCCCAATCTTTCTTCCACTATGCTCTTATACTCTGTCCTTTTCTCACTATCTTGCAATTTCTCCACTCTTCTCACAGGAGCTGCTTCCTCCTGTCTTCCCCTTCGTCTCCTCAACCACTTTCTTTGCAGCTCTACCTTGGCCATCACTAAGTGATGGTCCGAGACTCCATTCCCCACCCTCTCCACACCCTTGCATCCAACACTTGTCTTCTCATTCGCTCATCCACACACACGTAGTCTATCATTGCCTTTCGTTCAACAAGTTCACCATCCATCCTCCTCATTACTCTCCATGTATACCGGTGGATCATCTTATGACGAAAGTAGGTGTTGGCTATTGCCAACCCCTTACCAGCACAGATGTCCACCAAAGCACTACCATTCCCATCTACTTCAGCTGGCACACCCCACTGACCAACCACTCCATCCACTCGTACATTCCCAACTTTGCCATTCATGTCTCCAATCAACAGCACTCTCTCGCTCCTCTCAAACTTGTCCATACATGCTTCTACTCTCGCCCAAAACTCATCTTTCACTCTTGCCACTCGATCCTCTGTCGGAGCATACACACATACAATCGCCCATGCTTGTATACCTACTTTCATCCTCACCCATACAATCCTTGGACCCACTGTTCCATACTCTCTTATATTCTCCTTCCACTTCTTGCTTATCATCAGACATACTCCCTCTCTTGCCCTCTCATTCTCACTGACTCCCGCACATATACCTACACCGTATTCCCATTCTCTCATCCTTTCACCTTTTCATTTAGTTTCAGTCAATCCACATATATCCACTTTTGCATCCTCAAGCACCTGGACAATCTCTCTCTCTTTCACTTCATCATTCACTCCTCTCACATTCCATGTTCCTAACCTCAGAATGTCCTTTGTCCGTTCCTTAGTCGTCAACGTATGGTCCGTCCGGGTCCGAGGCGCTTTATTTGCTTTTTTAGTTAGTTCTTTTTACGGGGTGGGGCACTAACCCACCACCAACCCTTTTAGTCGTCTCGTACGACAAGCAGGGATACTGGGGGAGTATTCTTGAAACCCCCCTACCCCCAGTACTACTACTGCTATTTTTACTACTACTACTGACACCCTTCTGGCATGATAATGACACTTTCCATCTTCCAAATGCTAAAGAATTCTAAAAATATATGTGAAAGCCTCCACGAAATAAAGGTGTTAAAAAGCGCTAACTTTAAACCTATCAGCATTACCTTGGCTTATTTTATTCTAATCACTGGCAGATGGTTGTACCCAGCATCGAAGGCACCCCTACTATGCTCTGTTCACTTTACCTTGGCCTAAATTTCCATCCCTCCATCTTGAATGCTGAGTTATAACAATAGATTACCATTAGAATATGATGCTAGTCACGAAGAAGTGCTGCAGGAAGGCTACAGTGACACAGTATCATCTTTATTTGCCACTGAGATACGTGAAATAAGTTGCACAAATTTGAATGATTGGGTCAGTTAAAGTGAATGGAGTATAGTGATAGGTTAGTCTTTATATTGCGGTATTATAGAAGCCATATATAAAGTTCATTTGTCTTTCTGTTTGTCTATATAGTTATCTGTCTATCTGACTGTCTGCCTGTGTATCTATCTATCTGTCCATCTGCCTATGTATCTGTCTATCTCTCTGTCTGCCTGCGTATCTATCTATCTGTCTATCTGCCTGTGTATCAATCTATCTGCCTATCTGCCTGTGTATCGATCTGTTTACTTCTATTGAACTCTCTCTCTGCATGGATCAAGCTTTCTATCTTTCTCTTTGTCTGTAAATCCATAATTATACAGACACATTCAGTACAGCTTTTCTCTAATTCATTCTTCCTTCCGTCAAGCCTTTACGTAAAATCAAGATGTAACCCCACTTAAGAAATTGAGGGCAATTTCTAAGTACTTTACACTACACTCTTTTCACCTTAACTTGGCCCAGATTTTCGTCCTTTTGCAAATCTACCTCTTAGTTCAGTGGCAGGAAAAGACAATGCCACGGCGCCAAATCCTTTCCACAGCACATCATCATGACTAGCATTATATTGTCGCGGTAATATATTTCTACAACTCAGTATTCGAGATGGACAGATGGCAATTTTACGGAAAGTTAATGGGGTATAAGGAAGGGACATGCATTGACTTGGTTGGGTTGTAATCAATGTAGGTGTGCATGTGTCAGCAAGGGTGTTGGGGCATGTCTTTACTTTCCTCATTATTCACAGCGCCAGACCACATATTAACACTTCGATCTGCTACAACAAGCTACCCTGAACCACACCCATGACAGCCTCTATCACAATTCCTTCGAGCAGCTCAGGGGTTACGAAATGAGGGGTGATAAACAGATAAGGCCTCAAAGTGTTAAGTTAGCCTCCCTGATGTGTTGTTACGGTTTGATATGGTTTATGGCCAAATGATTTTCGGCTTTTAATTTGTGCTTAAAGTCATAAATTTTCGTCCTCAGATAATTACCTTCATACATAAGAGTACAAAATCTCTAAAATATTCCCAATTTTTGTAACAATTCCCATAATACAGCTAGAGTTGTTGCCGTTACAAGTCAAAAAGTACCAGTGAATGGAGACAAATAACTGGAATCTAGAGATACTTGAAATAACTCCCCCAAAAGGGGGAAATTCTCCATTTTGGGAAATGGGGAGGGATTATCAAAGATTATCCGGCAACACTGGTGAGTGTACAGGAAAAGACTGTGAACCTTTGAATTACCGAATTTTCACTTGTCGATGCACCAAGCTCCTCCCAACCACTCTCATGCAAGCCACTGTCACAGTCCTCTTCGTTTAGCTATATCTTTTTCGACTTTCTTACTTTGCCCAAACTTAATGACTGATTAAGCTATGTGTAGTATTAGGAACACTCATTCCTGACCCACTCACAATATCTTGCTGGTGCTGTCTGGCAGCGAGGCCGTAATAGAATGTGGCATTTCATGAATGAGGTTTACCATCGTTGGTAACCCTAACTGTGTCTGGGATTAGTAACATAATTTTGTGTGAATAAATGAAGGGAAATACACTATAAAATCAAATGGTATTATGCAATCATGCAAATATTTACTGTAGTAGCCTACACTAGAAACAATTCTCAGTCATCAGTACTGAGTGGCGTCGTAATCATTACTTTGTCGAAACAGTGGCCTCGGCAGCCTAAGGCGGGCAAACTTACCATATGTTGGTAAAGGGTCAAGACTGAGAAACCAGGCATAACAGAAATATTTAGTTAGTGTATAATTATACAATCTGTCAGTCTGGGCACACTAGGGTTCTAGCGTTTCATACATATATCCGGGGACAAAAAAATTATTGTAATATGGATACCTAAACATTAGCAATCGGAAAAGT
>NC_136981.1:35824336-35841836 GCF_032717465.1 Coenobita brevimanus | reverse complement strand
TACGGAGAAGGAGTTAGGGAGCTTTTTTAATCAACCAGGATACGAGCCTATGACTAGCGATGAAACAGAGACAGAGACAGCTAAGAAACATTAATATTTTACAGTACATATGAAAAGAGGAAAATATGTGTAAGACAGGATGATAACTGCAGTAGATCGGATGGCCCATGCCAGGAGGCTCACTGAAGGGTGTGTCTGATACTAAAATATGACAAGGATAGCCAAGAAGAAGTGGTTTTTGGAGATTTCGTGACATCTCTTCCGTGGCAATTTACTTTTCATATTGCGTCTCGGCATACTACTGGAGAGGGACGCCTTCACGTGGTGGCACCGATATCGCTAAGCAGTACCTCTGCCTAGTTACCAGCATGTAAGCTTCCCTCAACTTCCTTCTTATTCCCCGAAAGGAGGATTGTGAACTGCAGGTTAAGGGCAGTTTTAGCCTGCAGTCCACCGGGTTCACGTTTCAGATGAGCTTACTACTACTACTACTACTACAACTACAACTACAACTACAACTACTGCTGCTGCTGCTGCTGCTATTACTACTACTACTACTACTACTACTATACTACTACAACTGCTACTACTACTAATACCGCCACTACCACCACCACCATCACCATTTACTACTACTGTTACGGCTACAACAACAACAACAACAACAACTACTACTACTACTACTACTACTAGTAATAACAACGTCGTTTCGATTATATATATTTTTTCATTTTATTCTTGACCAATGTTTACATCAGTAACATACAAGAGGTTATGGAAGTGCAATGTCTAAAATAATTCGCTAAAGAGAATATGCCACGAACCTCTCATGCCACCTACAATACGGATTTTAGGGTCTTGGGTACTGATCTTCGTGCCACATGGAGCTTCTTAACACCTGATCTATAGCGATTTATTCTCCATGTTACAGCTTAGCATTCTGATGTATTCTATTTATTTCATTTAATACTGACAAATTTGCATCACTGACATAGAATAAATCGGTAAGTTAAAGGTGTTAGGATTCCCCCACAGCCACTTACGATATTCCTAAGTGATTAACGAAATATCGTAACACCTCTTCCGTCGTGAGTTATTCTACATATTACACTTCAGTGTCCTCTTGTATGTAAACCACGGGGATATTTAAACTACGGGGATATTTAAACTACGGGGATATTTAAACTACGGGGCTGTTTAAACTACGGAGATATTTAAAATACAGAGATATTTAAACAACAGGGATATTTAAACTACGTGGATATTTAAACTACGTGGATATTTAAACTACGGGGATATTTAAACTACGAGGATATTTAAACTACGGGGATATTTAAACTACGGGGATATTTAAACTACGGGGATATTTAAACTACGAGGATATTTAAACTACGAGGATATTTAAACTACGGGGATATTTAAACTACGAGGATATTTAAACTACGGGGATATTAATTTCAAACTACGTGGATATTTAAACTACGAGGGTATTTAAACTACGGGGATATTAATTTTAAACTACGAGGATATTTAAACTACAGGAATATTTAAACTACGGGGATATTTAAACATTATAGATACACATTGAACACCTCTCCCTAAGTGATTTATTTTTCTATCTATACTTCATGATCCTCATCTGTGTTCTTGAAATAATTCTCCTATCTCCATACACTGCATCAGTAACGTACAATGATATATTAATTGTCAGGATCCAAAAATAAATCGATGAGGAAGAGGTGCTAGGGAGTCCCCTTAAACTGAAGGGAATAGGATCCTTAAATACAAATATTAGGGACAGGTGGGTTGTGGTGCAGGTGGTCAGGATCTTTGAGGAAGCTCCCTAACACCTAATCCTAGGCGATTTGTTTTTCTTATTACACCTTGCCGTGCCATCTGTGTCACTTTAATCATTCTAATATACCCATACTTTGCATAAATAACGTACAAAACGATATTAGCTAGCCGTATCCCTAAATAAATCGCTACTGAAGAGGTGTTAGGGAGTTTCCTTAACAGACTGGAATACGGGTCAGAGTGACAAGGGTACGTACAGTTCTAATCAATTCCTGCTGTGCGATTAATTCTTGGATACAGCCGGTTAATTTGATTTTGTACGTTGTTTAAGAAGAGTATAATGCTATTAGAATGATTTACATAACACAGGATAACAAAGTTTAATCAGCAAAATAAATAGCTCAGGAACAGGTGTTAAGGAGCTTCCGTAACCGACGAAAAAAACGGGTCACGGACAAAAAAAAAAAAAATCATCACAGAAAACGATGCCGGGGCAGTAAAAAAAAAAAAAAAAAAAACTGCAGGCGAAATGCCTAAAGCTTATTGGCGAGATGGATTGATGTGGTGAGAAATGGCACTGAGAGAGAGAGAGAGAGAGAGAGAGAGAGCAGAGGCGGTATTCTCTTTCGGTTAGGAATCTGACTAACACCTCTTCCTGACCGGTTTATTTCTGATTCTGCCCCGTTACTATGTTCTTGTGTGTTATTCATGCAACCTACATCAACATTTAAGAGATATAAGGAGCAAAAAAGAGGATATGAGTTAGCAGTCTGCAAAATAAATCGTTAAGAAAGAGGTGTTAAGGAGCTTCCTTAACCGACGAGAATACCGGACCAGGTGTGTCCGGTGGTGTGGATATATAATAGAACAGCATAATGAATTCCAAGCGCCAGGTATCAAAAGGCTTATGGTAAAATTCAAAGCAAAGGTATATGGCTGGTAATGGAACTGAGACAGGGAAGGAGACAGATTTGGTTTTGACACAGAGATTGTCTTATATGGCACTAATTCAGAGCAAAGATACAGTATATGACTAACAATGGAACAGAAATGGGGAAGGAGACACAGAAATGGATTTGGCAAAGAGGTAGTTTTGGGGGTGGATATACAGAGGTATGGGTGATGGAAGACTGATTAAGAAGGTGTACAGATTAGTAGAAGAGGAAGGGATAGGATAGGGAATGCCTCTGAGAAGATGAAGGAAGATTGTGAGAAAGCTTTTGGTTTATAGAGGTGTGAGGATCCAGAAGCGTGAGAGGCGTGTGTGGAGTAGAGCAAATTGAAGTGAAGTGGTTTATAAGGGAATAATTCACTGTCATTGATTTATAAGAGGCAATAAGTGAAGCAAATGGGGTAAGCCATAAATCAGCGGTGCCTGGTCATGGGTGGTTAAAATTGCTTTATGTATACCATTATATATGACTGGCGGGAGACTGTATGTGGGTAAAAGAGTTAAGCTTTCTCGTTTTCCTGCGCCACCTCGCTGGAGAAGGTAACAGCAAGTTCGTAGAAATATAAACCTTGTTCTGCTTAAGCGGGAATGAGAGTACAGAGGGATGTGAGTATGAAGCAGGAAGTATTGGTACACTAAAGCTGAATTATATTTGACTGTATTAAATGGAAGGTGAGAGAGAGAGAGAGAGAGAGAGAGAGAGAGAGAGAGAGAGAGAGAGAGAGAGAGAGAGAGAGAGAGAGAATAACACCATGAAACGAGCAAGCATTGTGCAAATATTCCCAGTTTCATTTCGCCTGCCCATGTTCTACTAAGCAGCCGTATCATTCAGGTACTGTTATTTCCTCTTGGGGACACTGAATAATTCCGGAAACAAGGGTACGGAAATGAGCACACGTGTAATACAGAAGATCGGATGAAAAGTGAATGTGTAAAATTATTTCTCTCGGAATGGATGTATTTTGTGAGTTCTGTGAATGCAAATTTTATGGGAATGGCAGCTCCCCACACACCGCTGCTAAAGAGAAGAGTCAAAGGCTTTCCCTCTCAGCTACTCTTTCTTCACTGCCTCTCTTTAATCTCTTGCTGTCTATTCACAATGCCCCATCATTCTCGGTGTTCCGTGGCTATTGCAAGGATCACCGCTTTCCAAAATCTTAGCTTCATCGTCTTCTCTTTTAACACTTTGAATATAGTGGTGCTTATTCTATTTTTTTTTCTCTTTACTTACAAGCAACTTTATTCGACTTGATTGAGGCCTTTCGTCAGGACCGGCCTTAAGTGCTGCGGTGCCCAATTAAGAACACATTTGGTGGGTCCCCAGGTTCACAGCCAAGGTCTGTTGAATCATAGAGTTATAAAGTGTTCTGTTGACTCTATACTTCTATGGTAGAATGAAAAGCCATCAAAATGTGCGCTTAATAAGTGCATGTGAGTAAATAGAGGGGAGATAGTTCGGACACTGACGAATGATCCCCCTGCTCAACTGTCCGAATCATTCCGAATCTATATAACATTTTGACGGATACCCTCAAATTTCACACAAGAGAGTTTAACATTCGCTACTGGTAGCAATATCTTCTACATGCAAAACAGATTCACCATAATAATGCATAATTTGCTGCTTGACAGTCATGGAGGTAGAGCTTACGATATACACTCAAATTATAAAGTAGGTGCAAAAAAATATAAAATCTGACCTGCATCGAAAAATATGTCATTTGTAGCTTGGGGGTTCCGTGTGTTCGAAATAAACAAACTCTCGCACTTTCACGCAAGACCTCGCGGTCCTAGGTCCCACACATTTCCCAGGAAATGCACTGTCCGAACCATCACTGCTCTCCCCTACCCTAGCTCCCTACCCCGGGGTCCCCTTAGGCGTGTCCATTTGGCTTAAAGCCGACCCTGCCTTTCGCATTGAATGGGTTAACGAAGGCCGGAGCTAACCTAAACCGTTCGAAAGACTATCTCACAGCTGAATAAAGTCGTTTGGAGAGAGCAAGAAAATGCAACAAATGTGTCATCTGTACGACGGAATTAAGACGGCCTCCCAGCGTCTGTCTACCCACACGTTCTCACCCATTTTCAGCCAAACTGTAGGAAGCGAGAGTTAAAATAAGGGCAGATATATATGCAGGCTAACGAGGTTGGAGTCTCAGGCCTCAAAACTTGTGAGGGGCACAATACTTTAGATAAATAAATATATAAATACCATCAGCAAACTTTAAGAACGTGGCAGGCAATAAATTAATGTATGTCTGTATATATATATATATATATATATATATATATATATATATATATATATATATATATATATATATATATATATATGTATATATGTACGTGTGTATGCATGTATGTAAAAGGGCCCTTATGCAGAATTAGCCTTAAACCCCAAGTACTCCTAGTCCCTAGTCCCCACCTGGTTAATCATTACTGTTGGTCTTTCATATGTACACTCATAGACACAACTATCTTCCCAGTTCCATCTGAAGAAAATCTATACCTGGTGAAATACAACGAAAGCCTTATCTCTACCAGTGCGTGTTTCAAATGGTTTGGTTTTTCCGCCATATATTCGTCAAACTTTGGAAAGTACTTGTGTCTCTGTACAACCGATCAGCTCCCAAATAGTCCTCCTCAAACTTTTTTCAACTTGCCTATGAAGTTCACTCTTCTAAAATCAGAGTATGCTGTCATCTCAAAAAGAGCTTGTCTAAATTCTAACTGTCTCTGGGTACATAGTTTTTGCAAGAAAGGATTTGTGTAGCTTTCCATTCTATAGTTCCCCTGTTATGTATATGAAAAGATGAACACCCACGATCCTATGGCGTCCTCCCAGTTGGATTAGATTGGCGAAAGCTGGAATAGAATACAAGAGTTATCCTGATCGTGAGAAGGTTAATGGTACCGGTGTTAACACAGAGGCTCCCATGTCTCACTCTGATTATTGAACACAGGAAATTTCTGGCTTCCAAAAAGCTTGATCTAAATTGACTAAAAACTGTATACGTTGACCATGCCATATGACCTTGATCTTTGATACATTGTTATAAAAAGTACAGGTTAACCCCTTGGTTGAGCCTCATCACTTCCATCAAGTTTGGTCCAAATCAACTCGAAAGGATTTAATTACTCTCACACAGACACACGGATCAAACTCTGACCTTGTTCTGTGGCTCATATATATATATGACTCATCTTGTTCTTGTCATAACCTCAGCCATTTCACCAAGGTTGGTCTTAATCGGATAAAACTTGTTTATGTTTATTTAGCTAAGTAACACTTCGAACAAGCCTAGTAACCTTGTCCTTTGACCTAATGTTAAAGACAACAGTAAGTTTACTCTTTCGATGACCTTCAACTCTTTCACGGAGTTTGGACATATTAGGATGAAAAACACCTGAACCATTTTGTGTGTGCGCGCGCGCGCGCACACACACACACACACACACACACACACACACACACACACACACACACACACACACACACACACACACACACACACACCACAGACGCGCGCGGGCTCATGTACTCAAGTGCGAGCGTGTCAAGTGAATAATATCTTCTCTTTTGCAGGTATGAGAGAGAGAGAGAGAGAGAGAGAGAGAGAGAGAGAGAGAGAGAGAGAGAGAGAGAGAGAGAGAGAGAGAGATGAAACGAGAAAGCTTTGTGCAAATATTCCCAGTTTCATTTCGTGTGCCCATGTTCCGACTGTTACTTTCTCCTAGGGACACTGAATCATACTGAAAACTTAGTACGCTAAGGAGCATACGTGTAGGAGACATTAAGGAAGAGGAGTGAATGTGTAAAATAATTTCTATCGTAATGCCAGTATTTGTGAGTGAGAGTCCTTTGAGTGCACGTTTCATGAGACAGGTAACTCTATAAATGGTGCATCTTTAGGTTGGGGTAGAGTTAAATGTGTTCACTCTTAGCTCCTCTCTTTTCACTGCCTCCATTTCACTCTCTCTTCACCGCAATGTCGCATCATTTTCTGCCTCCCATATTGCAACTCTCGGCTTTGCTTTTGAACACTTTAATTCCTGCAGTCTTTATTTTATGTGTTTTTTTCTTGTTGCAGTCCAGTATATTTATTAAACTTCGAAACTCCCTGGCGTACAGAGAGGGTTTATAGAGGCTGTAGCTAACCTTACAAGTGCAAAATAAAGTCGCTGAGAGAGAGAGAGAGAGAGAGAGAGAGAGAGAGAGAGAGAGAGAGAGAGAGAGAGAGAGAGAGAGAGCAAAGTTTTCAAAGTAGGAAGATATCAGCGAAAGGGGTAAAAACTTTAAATAAAACGGCACAATATGTAAAAATAATTCCCTCATTCCGGCTCATATACCGCCAATTCTTTTCCACACAAGTTCAGTAAGTTTAGGCCAATGCGTGTTCTCCTTCTGCTACAAGACCCTCTGCTGACTCTCCCCGGGTTAGCAGTATATTTGCTGACTCGCTGCGCTGTTGTTAGGGTAGGTTGTTGAAGAGGAAACATTCGAATAAGGGTCTGGGAGTAGTAGTAGTAGTAGCAGTAGTAGTAGTTGTAGTGGTGCTGGTAATTGTGGTGGTGGTGGTGTTTGTAGTAGTAGTAGTAATAGTAGCAGTAGTAACTGTGGTGGTGGCGGTGTTTGTAGTAGTAGTAGCAGTGGTAGTAGTAGTAGTTGCAGTAGCGGTGGTGGTGGTGGTTGTCGTGGTTGTGGTGGTGGTGTTCGTAGTAGTAGTAGCAGTAGCAGTAGCAGCTGTGGTGGTGGCTGTGTTTGTTGTAGTAGTAGTAGTAGTAGTACTAGTAGTGGTGGTGGTGGTAGTAATTGTGGTGGTGGTTGTATTATTATTATTATTATTATTATTAGTAGTAGTAGTAGTAGTAGTGGTGGTGGTGGTAGTAGTAGTAGTAGTAGTAGTAGTAGTAACGGTAGCAGTGGCATTATTATTATTATTATTATTCTTGTCATCATCATTATTATTATTATCATTATTATTATTATTATTAGTAGTAGTAGTAGTAGTAGTAGTGGTAGTAGCAGCGGCAGCAGCAGCATAACCTTATTCTTGCTGCTAACTTTATGGTAACCATAACCCAAAATCAGGAAAAATAAAAAGAAACAGCTAAAATTGGCCACATCTTCACTCACTTAACAATAACTGCTGTAATAAAAACGTATGAGGCATTTGGGATGGGAATGGACTCGACAGTGTGTGTGTGTGTGTGTGTGTGTGTGTGTGTGAGAGAGAGAGAGAGAGAAATGAATTCCCCGAGCTAGGCAACTAAGGCCATATAGCCCCGCTGGGTTACAGGAGGACGCTACCCCTACCGGCGACGGTAGCCCGGGCGAGGCTCGAACTTGCGACCTCCCGATCACAAGCTCAAGAGAGAGAGAGAGAGAGAGAGAGAGAGAGACAGGGAGAAAGAGAGGTGGGTAGGAGTAATTTCTGGCTAAAGCAAGAAAAACGAACTTATTCTTTTATCATAATAAGAGAAAATATATGACCTAATTCACTTGGTGCGCTGGTGCTGGAATAGGGTTCCTTCACGCGGTGGCACTAATATGACTTGGTGGCTTCAGTGCTAGGCTGTACAACTCCCTCCATATCCCCTGAAATGAAGATGGTAGACTGTAGGAGGAAAGCAACATCAGCCTGCAGCCCACTGTGTTTGCGCTCAGATAAGTCTAAAATTGCGACTACTACTACTACAACTACTACTATTACAACAACAACAACTACTACTACTAATACAACTAATAGTTACTATTTACTACTACCACTACTACTATTACTGCTACTACTACTACTACCACCACCACCACCACCACTACTACTACTATACTATACAGCAACAACTACTACTACTATTACCACCACCACCGCCACCACCACTACTACTACTGCCACTACTACTACAACTACTACCACCACCACCACCACTATCACCATCACCACCACCACTACTACTACTACTACTACTACTACTACTACCACTACTACTACTACTACCAGCACCACCACACCACCTTTTACTACCACCACCACTTCGCCAACCATGACGTCAAAATTCCAATCTGTTTATCGAAAAATGCTAAAAGTGTGTCCTTCATTCCTGTTTTTGTTATTTGAAGAAGGTCCCTGTGATTTCCTCGAGGGTCAGAGGCTGTTTTTGCTCTCTTAACTGTGGTGTTGTTGGGGAAGTTGCTGAGGGGGAAACGTCAGGGGAAAGGTGTGTGTGTGTGTGTGTGTGTGTGTGTGTGTGTGTGTGTGTGTGTGTGTGTGTGTGTGTGTGTGTGTGTGTGTGTGTGTGTGTGTGTGTGTGTGTGTGTCACAGATAAGCAGGCAGACAGAGAAAGATTAATCCAAATGTATGATAGGGAAAGTTGTGTGTGTGTGTGTGTGTGTGTGTGTGTGTGTGTGTGTGTGTGTGTGTGTGTGTGTGTGTGACAGATAGACAGACAGACAAAGATCAGTCCATCTGTAGGCCTATTGTTTATTATTTTACTGCTGTGACCAATGGAAAAAAGGGAGTATCAGGAAGACATTGGGCGGCCCCTTATATATTAACAAAAAAAACCTACTCACGATTAAACTGATTCAATGATTTTCTAAAGATGTAAAGAAGTGAATTATCGCGTATGAAAAAAGATCCATCACCAAATAAGTAGAAAAACAATAGTATCAGGGATAGATTAGGTCATGATGGGTTGGGTTAGGTTGGGTTGGGTTAGGTTGGGTTGGGTTAGGTTGGGTTGGGTTAGGTTGGGTTGGGTTAGGTTAGGTTGGGTTAGGTTAGGTTGGGTTAGGTTAGGTTAAGTTGGGTTGGGTTAGGTTAGGTTAGGTCAGGTTAGGTTGGGTTAGGTTAGGTTGGGTTGGGTTAGTTTAGGTTGGGTTAGGTTAAGTTAGATTAGGTTAGGTTAGTTAGTTTTTTTTGTGTGTGTGTCCGACTCTGGGCATAGGCTTCACAGCCTGCTATCAAGGCCTAGTAATCCTCCTACATACCATACACCTCTCTACATGTCACAAATTGGGCGCTAACATCCACCGTCCATATTGAATACATACTAGGGCTGTCTCATACAGGACTAGTGTATTGGTATTAGCGGGGGTATTTTTACAACATGTTGGCTGGTCTTCTGGTAGATCAGTAAAGTCTTATTTCACAAAATTCAAATCCTTAAACTTTTCCTTGCCCCAGTTGGGATTTGAACCTGGGTCCGGTAGGACTACAGGCCACCACTTTACCGAATGAGCCACCGCCTCCCCAAGAAGATATACAAGCTGCAAAAAGACGAAAATCTCCACATAATTATAATGAATGAAATATACCCACTTGCAAAATGTAATAACTTGTAACTCCTTCTTTCTGTTACCTACCTGCTTGTCAGTCTACTCAACCACATTTTACTTTCTTTTTTTTAAACGGTGGATAGTTTCGTCATTGTGTAGCATATGTCCTGAAGTTCAGTGGCAGAATGATACTACTACTGCTCAGTATCCTTTTCGTAGCACTTCACTGTGACTATCATCACATTCGAATGCTAATCTCTTGCTATAACTCAATTCAGGAAGGAGAGATGACAATTATATGCACAATCAAGGCGAACAGAGTATACACAAGAAAATTTTATCACTGATAACTTTTCCTTCATTTATTGTTTACTTAAATTCACATCTTCACATTCCTAAGTACTAAATACTGAAAAGCCATCGGTATCTTCTACAATAATCCATTCAATTACTTAACTACCTGCCGTATATTTCTAACTACAAAAGGATCATACATTTTAACAAACTTCTTCCTTCATCGTTCCCGACTTACCTAACATTTTTTTTTTTTTCATTCGCTCCTATATATAGTCCTGTACCTGTCTACCTACAAGAACAAAGGAATAATCTTAAATTCTTTTCTTCATTGTTGACTAGTTACCTTTCTTTTTCTATTCACTTATCTACCCACCAACCTACCTACAAGATCATAAATAATCCCGAAAATTCCTTAGCTTACCTACTTAATAATCTAGTTACCTACCTACTTACCTACCTACCAACCTACAGACAAGATTGCAACGGTAAGATATTCTCGTGTCATTCTTCCGTCACTTACCTTTACACCCGTACATCACCTCATAGCCACCGCAAGCCACACAGTTCTTGATTTGACACCCACTTATCCCATTCTTCTCTTCACACACGCGAAAAAAACAGAAAAAATTACGGACACCCATGAATCACACCACATACGAGAAGAGAGTCGGTCGCTTTACCCTGAAAAGTGGCCAGCCCCCGTATCCTGGTGAGTTTTCCATTAATCATTCGTCAATAAACACAGCGTAAGAAGCAGAAGTGCCTTCGCCTTTACTGTCTCTCTACTTACATAATTTGATTCTGATTTTAGTCTGCCTTAGGTTTTGTCTAGAAAAACCGATGATTAGTTTGTAAAAATGTGTGTCTTGATGGTTGATGGCATCTGAGTACTTTCCCACGAGCCTCCCCTCTCTCTTCTCTATCTAAGCTGCCAAACCTCTTAATTTGCGTTAGATTATTGCAATCATCAAATGACACACTCACCATTATTTTAGACATTTCTATATTATATTTACAAAACTTTCAGATGATAACAGAACTCCTGAAAATTTCAAGCCATCTCCCACGCATCAAGATTTCAACCACTTCACGTACTCCTCCTCATTCCGTCCCCTTTGGCCCAAAACACATACCCCCTCCCAACCCACCTCCCTGCGTCCTCCCAACTCCCTCCACCATTTACCCCCTCTCTTCACTTCCATCCCTCCCCCCGTTCCTCTGCCACACTCCCACCTCTCTCTGTTCCCCAACCCCAAACAGCTTCTGTGCAACAAGTCACTTAGTGTCTTGAATGCCTAATGTGTTTCAGTGCAGTATAGTAACAGCATAGTTTGCAATAATTTAAAAACCAACTGATGAACATTGTGAAGTGGCTGACTACTATTCCTGTGTAACTTAAGATTTAGATAAGATTTCGTCTCCATATTTTCACATATCTCCACAAATCACCTTTCTCCTCCTGTCTTCCTCTCCCTCAGCCTTCCTTCCACCTCCTCCTGATTTTTCACCCTTCTGCCCCTCCTCTCTCTTTGAAGTTAACATGCATAGTGGGTGGCCTCTCTCTCTCTCTCTCTCTCTCTCTCTCTCTCTCTCTCTCTCTCTCTCTCTCTCTCTCTCTAACACACCGCCACGTCTCACACTGCTTCACTTCACCCAGTCACACTACACACAACCACACCGTACCACACCACTCACTTCCATATTGCACAATAACACCTTTCACCGCCACATTACATACTGACGCCTAATGCCACCATACCACACCATTTACTGTCGCACCATACCAGTCCTTACACACCACCACAACTCACCAACCACACCGCACCACACAAGTCGCTGCCACACCACGCCACACTACAAGCTACCACACCTCAGACACACCATACCACACAAATCTCTGCCACATTACGACACATTACACAGTACCCCACAACAAAACTACGCACATCACTAGGAAGCAAAAACATTACTAAACCTGCTAGAACGAACACACTTTCAGATGTGGAGGTGTGTAAGTTAATTAGCTTGCATTCCTACCCTCTTCACGTGGTGGCACTGGTGTGACTGGCCGGTGGAGCTGCCCGGTCGTACAAACATCCCCCCACGTCTTTCATATTCTCGGTAAGGAGGATGGGGGACTGTGGAAGAAGGATAACTTTGACCCGCAGTCCACCTGGTCCACGTTCAGATGGGCCTTGAGTTGCACTACTATTACTCCTCCACCTCCTCCTCCTTCTACTGCTACTGCTGCTATTACTACTACTTCTACTACTACTACTACTGCTACTACTACTACTACTACTGCTACTACTACTACTACTGCTACTACTACTACTACTACCACCACCACCATTTCTTCCACATCTTGGGATTTCCTCGAGGTCAGAGGCTGTTTTTGCTCACTTAACTGCGGTGTTTTGGGGGAAGTTGCTGAGGGGGAAACGTCAAGGGAAAGTTTGTGTGTGTGTGTGTGTGTGTGTGTGTGTGTGTGTGTGTGTGTGTGTGTGTGTGTGTGTGTGTGTGTGTGTGTGTGTGTGTGTGTGTGTGTGTGTGTGTGAGAGAGAGAGAGAGAGAGAGAGAGAGGCGAGGGGATTTCTTTGAGTCAGTAGGAAGGATTAAACAACAAAACAAAATATGCATACATAATGTACGAGAAGAGGAGGAGGAGAGGAGGAGAAATAAAGGCGAAGGAAGACTTAGGATTAATGGGCAGAGACATGGAAAATAACTATGAGAAGGAAAAAGAAATTAAAAACAACCTGAAGATAAATGGTAGAAGAATGGTAGGAACAGAGTGACAAGAGGGAAAGAACTGAAAAAGAAGAAGGAGAGAGTACAGAATAGCGTCAGAGGAAAAATTGTGTGCGAAACTGAAGAAGAAAAAGAATAAAAAAGATGAGAAGAGGAGGAGGAGGAGGAGGAGGAGGAGGAGGAGGAGGAGGAGGAGAGGGGGAGGAGGAGGAGGGGGAGGAGGAGGAGAGGGGGAGGGGGAGGAGGAGAAACAATAGCAAGTACGAAAAAAAAATGAGAGAGAGAGAGAGAGAGAGAGAGAGAGGCGGAAGACTAAGGAGGAGATGAAAGAGAGAGGCAAGAGGAATAACGATTAGTGAGAAGAAAAAGAAAGGAAAAAGATAAGATTCAGAGGAGTAAAAGATGAGAGAGAGGGTGGAGGAGAGGAATGCTAAACAGGGGGACAGACAACACGAAGCGAGGATCACTCTGGGAAACATGAGAGAGAGAGAGAGAGAGAGAGAGAGAGAGAGAGAAGGAAGGAACACTGAAGGAAGAAAAGAAAATATTGGACAAAAAAGCAAAGATGAAGAGATGAAGACAAAAGAATGAAAGAAGAAGCAAAAGTAAAGGAAGAGAAGAAGACATTGCAAAAAAAGAAGGAAGTGAGGAAGAAAGGAAGAATGAATGGGAAAGCAAGAAGGAAGTGAAGAAGACTTTATAGAGGAAGAAAGAACACGGAAGGAAGAAAAAGCAAGGAGGGAGAGAGGCAGGAAGAATAGAAGGAGGAAAGAAGCAAAAATGGAAGGAAGGCAAGAAGAGACTAGACAGAAGAGGAAGGAAGAAAAAGTGAAGAGGAAGAAAGGAAGAAGGAAGAATGAGAGAGGAAGCAAAAACTGATAAAGGAAAGAAGAGATTGGGCAGAGGAAAAGGGAGCAAGGAAGATAGATGATGAAAGAAGGGAGATAGGAAGAAAGTAAGAATGAAGATTGGAGCAAAGATTTAGGATGGAAAGAGAGTGAACAGAAGGAAGAGAGGACTGCAAATAAGAATGGGCAAAGCGAGAGCAAACAGAATGAAGGTAGAGAGGGAAGGAAGAGGCATGATAGAATATGAAAGAAATGGGAAGAAGGAAGTGGAAATAAAAAAAGATAAAATGAGCAAAGACTGATGATGGACAGTTGGGAAGGATATGATATAACAGAGGAAAAAATTGACGAGAAGAGGAGCTGATAAAGAGGAAATGTAGGGAAAGAAGAATGGAGGAGGGGAGAGGAAAGAAAGAGAGCAAGTAATAATGAAGGAAGGGAGAGAAATGGAAATGAGAACAGCCAGGAATGGAGGAAGGACGAGAAGGAGGAAAAGAGCGCTGGAACAAGGAACCCTGGGAAGGAAATGAGAGGACACAAGAATGAATGAAGTGGGAGAAGGAAGAATAAGGGCGAAGAAGAGTGTGAGAAAAGAGGCAAGACAAGAATAGAGAAAGAGAGAGAGGCAGGATAAAGCGGCAAACAGTAATAGATGAAGGAGAAGACATAGGAAAAGAGAGCAAACGAGAAGGAAAAAGAGGAAAAAAGGAAGGAAAGAAAGCAGACAAGAAACCAGGAAAGGAGAGGGAAGAAAAAGGGAATGGGGAAGAAGAATGGGAGAGAAGGTAAAAAAAAATCTAGGCAAGAATGGAGGAAGGAATGGAGGAAATGGAAAGAGAGGGGAAGGAAAGGAGGGGAAAGAAGGAATAGCAGAGGAGAAGGATGGAAAAAGAACTATGAGGGAAGAAGAGGAGGGGAGAAGGAAAAGAAGGCAAAGAAGAATGAAACAGGAGGGGAAGGGTGGAAAAGAACAGAGTGAAGTTGAGATATTAGGAAACTTTGGCCCCTTGGCTCACCTCAGCTCACTCATGCCTGAAGAACAATATGGTGAGCTGTGGTGGAGCTGGCTTTACTTTTTCAATCTCTGGCTTTACCCCTTCAATCCCTAGTTTTACCACTTCAATCCCTGGTTTTATCCCTTCAATCCCTGGTTTTATCCCCTCAATCCCTGGTTTTACCCCTTCAATCCCTAGTTTTACCCCTTCAATCCCTGGTTTTATCCTTTCAATCCCTGGTTTTACCCCTTCAGTCCCTGGTTTTATCCTTTCAATCCCTGGCTTTACCCCTTCAATCCCTGGTTTTATCCTTTCAATCCCTGGCTTTACCCCTTCAATCCCTGGCTTTATTCCTTCAATCCCTGGCTTTACCCCTTCAGTCCCTGGCTTTATCTCTTCAATCCCTGGCTTTATCTCTTCAATCCCTAGTTTTACCCCTCCAATCCCTGGGTTTATGCCTTCAATCCCTGGCTTTACTCCTTCAATCCCTGGCTTTACTGTTTCAGTCCCTGGCTTTACCCCTTCAATCCCTAGTTTTACTCCTTCAATCCCTGGGTTTACCCCTCCAATCCCTGAGTTGACCCCAAGTCGGTAGAGAAGTTGTCTGCTGGACCAATGGATGCTGGTTCGTATCCCGGCGGGGGCAAGAAACATTTTAAAGATTTTTCTGCCACTGAGCTACGTGAAAAAAACTAAAAAAAAAAAAAAAAAAACGAAAATCTGGACCAAGTTAAGGTGACAGGAGTGGAGTAACATTAATTAAAAGATTTTCGGAGGGGGCACTGAATCAAAAACAAAAAAATCATACGTGTGACACAGGAAATACATATGAGGAAATTCAGGAGATAAATGGATGTGTAGGAAACTGAGGGACGAGGAGGAAAGATTGGGGAGAGAATGGAGGAAAAATGGAGAGGTTATCAGTTCGTGGAAAAAGGAGAGGAGAGACAGCCAGAGGGGAGAGTGATGAGGGTGGAGGGTTGGAATGCTAAACAGGAAGAGGGCAGGCAAGGGGTAGAGGATGATAAATGCTGAGAGGGAAGGAGGAAGATTGGAGAGATTGCGAAGGAGGAATACAGGAGGAAGTGACGGAGGAGATAGCAGAATGATGAAGGGAGGAGAGAAGAAACAGAATGTAGGGTGTAGGAGAGCAAAGAAAAAGGTGGAGAAGAGAGAAGAGATAATTGTGGAGAAAAGACGATAGAAGTAAATAAAAAAAAAAAAGACAACAGGAGTGAGAACATCATAGAAGGAATAACAACAACAACAACAACAACAATAATAATAATAATAATAATAATAATAATAATAATAATAATAATATATCCATCCATCCATCATCCAATCCTACATTGCCCCATGAGGAGCGTAGGAGCCCGGGTCTAGGCATTTGGTCCCGACATTTAAGATGAGAGTGACCAGCCTCACTGATCCCTGAATGGCATTACATGAGCAATCAACCCCAACCATCCCTTGGATATAAACCTTCACCGGCTCAATCCGACTGGAGCGCAATAATTATCCACTAAACCATCAGGCGCCAGAGTTTGGTTATATGGTTAACAACCAGCGTAGTAAATGGTTTCCTGGTGTACAGCAAACCATTTGGTTTGTCACTCAGTGTAGAGTCACCCACAGGCAGAAGGAAGAGGAAAGAATGAAGGAAAGAAAGACAGAAGTGTAAAGTTATCCGTAGACAGAAGGACAAGGAAAGAATGAAGGAAAGGAAGAGAGAAGAGGATGGAAGGAAAGAATGATGGAGGAGAGGAAGGGAAGACACCCGACAGCAGCACTACATCGAGTGAGTGGATGGTGAGCGCTCCCACCTACCACAATAATAATAATAATAATAATAATAATAATAATAATAATAATAATAATAATAATAATAATAATAATAGTAACAACAACAACAACAATAATAATAAATAATAATAATAATAAAAATAATAATAATAATAATAATAATAATAATAAAATCTATATTATAATGATCCGATTTCTGTATGTTTGTTTGTTTGTTACCGTAACGCTGCAAAAACCTGCGCGAAGGAGAGCAATTTTTGTTAGAGTACCGTACCGTTAAAATGCTCTAACTTTATGAACAAAACAATTTCCAGTTCAATCGGGCCGCCGGTTCCCTAGTTATGACTCCTTTCTGGTCCTTTTTTGTTTTGGGTGAAGGGGATGGATTCGTTCTTGGTCCGACATTGAAGTTGCCAGCAGGACAGATGAGAGAGGAGTGACGGATTTGTTGTATTATCACTCTCTCACCTCTCCTTCCACCCTCCTTATACCACTAAAATTGTATACTATAATGGTATAGTATAATTTGGTATAACAGCAAACGCTACTATCCTGGTCCCCCCCTTCTCTCTCTCTCTCTCTCTCTTCTCAACGTGTGTCCCAGCGGGATAAAAATATGGGAAAAATTCCTCGCGCCGTCTCGCCCACGACATCACTAATACAGATTACTGTTGCTTTTCGAATGAAGATAGGAAGTGACGATATTGAGCGGAGGCCGACGAAGGCGGCCTTTAAGCGAGTTATAATAATACCCTGTAATAATAATAATCATCA
>NC_136981.1:35801836-35821836 GCF_032717465.1 Coenobita brevimanus | reverse complement strand
GGTGTGAGTTGGGAGCAGGGGAGTGAAATGGCGGGGGACAGGGAGACTTGGAGGCGATTTGTTTGTGGCCACCCCAAACGTTTCGTACGCGGGTGAGCCAGGGTTCGCGCCCCGCCAGGGTCATAAACTTTGGGAGTGTTCTTCCGGCCATGTACTGCTTTGCGGACATAAGAGGTGCTGTGGTTGAACCAGTGTCACATACTGTTAAGCATGCTTGCATCTAGTCGGCTTGCGCCGGCCGATTACACTTGGTTCACAGACTACACACACATCCAATGCCACTCCAACATTACAAGCACTTCTCACCCTACATACAATCTCTACCAGACAGCCTAAGCCCCTTGATAAATACATAGGCCGTATCGTCCCCAGTTCTGTCGAGATAGGCCGGACCTGCAGTGGGCACTCAAACGGCTGTGCTCGTGTCTGTCTGTCTGTGAGTTTGTTCGTTTCTTTGAGGAGAACGGTAATAGATATCGAACAAATTCTTATTGCATTTGGTCGGGGCAAGTCCAGGGAGTGTCAGAAAAGTACCAGACAAAAATTTTGGCGATCTTACACTATACGACAGCACGAAATTTCTTTAAATTCCGACATGCAAAAATATGCCAAAAAGTATTTTCTTTTTTTACTCTTCGGTCAGAGTAGGTCATTGTGGGTTCTACATGTATATAGGTGTGGAAACAAAGGTAATGGTATCTGCAAACATTTTGTGATGGAAAGGCAAACTAATTAGGCCTGCAAAGTTTAGCCGGCAAGCACTAGTAAACAATAAAATTATCCTATAAAAAGAAACTGACAGTCCTGATGATAGTAAAAGCGAAACTGTAATCGTATAGGGAAAAGGGAATATTGTTGTTGATCGTATAGATGAACGATCATATAAACGGTCTGTCGTAAGGCGAGGGAGTTTATCTATCTGTTTATATATCAGTATATGAACATCTCTCTATCTATCTGTCTATCTACCTTTACCTTCACTTATATGTCTATCCATACTTCTGTGTCTTTCCCTCTCCTTATATATATACCCTTTATCCAGAAACTGTAAAGGTTGTGTTGGGATTCTCATTCTCGTTACGGTAAAGGATGGTGAGGGTCGCCGTGGCCGCCTATGTCGTGCCGTCTTGCTGCAGTGTTGTTGGGGATGTTGTTGAAGGGAAATGTCAGGCGAAAGGTCAGAGGGGACTATCTGTGAAGGGAGAGAGGCGCGGTGAAAGAATGAATGCAGTGAAAAGCAACATGAGAGAAAAGGAAGAGTGTAGAGGTATATGAGAGAGGGGTGTGTGAGCGGGGAACAGGGCAGTGAAATGGCGTTGGACAGGGCGACATGGAGGCGAATTGTCTGTGGCCACCCCTTACGGGATTGAGGCGTCTGGCAATAGATAGATAGATAGGAAGAGCCAGAAATATGTGACTTATACAATGGGGAACAGATGAAAGATGGTATAAAAGACGATTAATAAAATGATCCTCTTTTAAGCCAGTTATATTTCTCTCTGACGAACAAAATTATCAGGAGTTAACTGAACGGGATACCTAAGGTGGTGGTAGTAGTAGTAGTAGTAGTAGTAGTAGTAGTTGTTGTTGTTGTTGTTGTTGTTGTAGTAGTAGTTATTGTTGTTGTTTTGTAGTCCCTAGTTCTGTAATGTGAACCCAGTAGACTGCGGGCTGAAGTTGCCCCCCTCTTGCAGTCCACCATCCTCCTTTTAGGGGATAGGGAGGAGTTTTAATGGCGTTCATAAACGCAAAAGTAATCCAGGATAGCTTGCAACTCTAAGCTAGCTTGTGTGTGTGTGTGTGTGTGTGTGTGTGTGTGTGTGTGTGTGTGTGTGTGTGTGTGTTTTAAGCTATATAAAATCGTCTGTTGTAAACCTGAATAAGGAATGTTAATTCGTCCATACCGAAAACAACGACAAAATTATTAGAAGGGAGAGAAGAGGCGAATAAAAAAGAGAAAAAAATTATGATGGAGGAAGAGGGAACGCAGAACACAAGAAATAATAAAAAAATAATTATGGAAAGAGGGGAAAAAAAGGATGATGGAGAAAGGAGAGACTACTGAAGAGGAAGATAAGCAAAGACGATAATGAAGAAAGGAAGGAAGGAAAACAGAAAAACGATGATGATGGAGGAGGGCGGGAATACAGAGGAAAATGGAAAAAGATGATGATGATGATGAGAAGGAGGAGTAGATAAAACAAAGGAGGAAGCGGAAAATACAGAAGACAAGGTAAATGATGAAGGAAGCAGGAAATGAAGTGAAAGTGAGAAAGATGATGATGATGATGAATGAAGGAGGAACTACAGAAGATCAAAATTATGGAGATGACAAATGCTCGTGGGCCCTTCAGGCCCCTCGCACTTGCTCCTGCGGAGGGCTCTCGCGCTGCTATTGTTTATTTTAGTTGTACTTATGGGCAAAAAATTCTACGGAGATCCTATGCCGGGCGCCTAGATCGGCTTTTTTTGGTTAAAATGTGATCGCTCATTAAATATAGTAAAAGTTTT
This sequence comes from Coenobita brevimanus, assembly GCF_032717465.1. Lineage (NCBI taxonomy): Eukaryota > Metazoa > Arthropoda > Malacostraca > Decapoda > Coenobitidae > Coenobita > Coenobita brevimanus. Next base: position 35,819,325 of record NC_136981.1, on the reverse strand, counting down.
TTAATCGTGATGGGACCAAGTTTTTTCACATCAGCGAACATTGTTGGAAGGACACAAGTCAAGAGTGAGAGCAGTGGAAATCAGTTATTTAAGAGGAGCCTGTGGAGTCACGTGGAGAGACAGGCTGACGAATGAGGATATAAAGGAGCGTTGTGGTGTGGATGTGGATGCGATAGGAAGCGTTATGAGGAACACACTGAGGTGGTTTGGCCATGTGGAGAGGATCGAGGGTGAAAGACTGACCAAGAGAGTGTATGTGAGAGAGGTGGAGGGGGGAAGAGGGAGGGGGAGGCCGAGGATGAGATGGAGGGATGGGGTGGAGAGGTATATGAGAGAGGGGGGTGTGAGTTGGGAGCAGGGCAGTGAAATGGCGGGGGACAGGGCGACTTGAATGCGATTTGTTTGTGGCCACCCCAAACGGGATTGAGGCGTCTGGCAATAGATAGATAGAATTTTTTGCAATTTTTGTACCAATTTTGGTGCGATTTGAATGTGTAGTTTCGGCTGCCCAAAACACACACACACACACACACACACACACGGCTAGTGCTATAGTATATTAGATGATGATGATGATGATGATGGTGATGATGAAAGGAGTGAATACTTAAAGAAAAAGATAATGTAGGCAGGAGGGGATATAAAAGAGAAAGAAAATTTTGAGACAAAGAGCAAATGCAGAAAACAATTATTAAGGGTGGGAGGATTACAGGAAAAAAAAAGTCTAATGAAAAAAGCAATTACAGGAAAAAGTTGGTCAAGGAAACAGAAGGAGAATTACTACAAAGAGGAAGGAATACAGAAAAAAAAAATGATGAAGGAATGAGGATATGCATAAAATGAAAAGACAAAGAAAGGAGAGAATGCAAAGGAAAAAGAAGAAATGATGATGAGGGGAGAGGATATGCAAAAAAATAAATAAATAAATAAAAGCTAGAGGCCCCTCCAAGGGGGGAATCACACCAGCCGCGAGTCTATACATGCCTAGCGCGGCTCGGAATATGACCTTGACCTTGACCTACTTTCACCAATTTCGAATTCGTAGATTTTCATCCCTACTACACACCTGTAAAATTTTGTGATGATATCTTGAGCTTTTGCGAAGTTGTCGTGCTAACACACACACACACACACACACACACACACACACACACACACACACACACACACACACACACACACACCGAAAACAATACCACCTTCGCTATCGGGGATGGTAAGGAAAGATGAAGGAACGAAAAAATACAGAAAACGATGACGAAAAAGGGAGTAAATGAAGAAAAAGATAATGAAGGAACGAGATATTACAGAAAAGCGAGATGAGAGCAAGAGTAAATACCGAAACAAGGCGTGGAAAGCAAGAGAAATGCAGACAAAAGGCAATGGAAGGAAGAGAAACTACAAAAAATATATAAAGATGATGGAAGGAAGACACAGAAAACAGATGGTGAAAGGAAGAGGAAATAAAGAAAGATAATGAAATAATGAGAAAGTATAGAAAAAAAGATGAAGATATACTGAAAAAAAAAAGATGAAGGAAGAAAGAACTGCAGAATGAAGATGATGAAGAAAGGAGAGGAAGAGAAAAGAGAAAGAGAGCAGAAAGAGGCTGGAGGTGATGGAGGGATCAAGCTGGTCTGGACAGAGACGGAGGAGGAAAGAGGAAAAAATGATGACAAAGGAAACATGGAGGGAGGGAAAATACTAAGAAAGAAAAGTATGAGGCATGTGTAGACAACTTTGGAAGGTGGAGAGAATATTAGAAGAAGAAGAAGAAGAAGAAGATTTTGATTATGAAGATGCAGAAGAAAATGATTATTATTTCTTCTTCTTCTTATCATTATCATTAGTCTACACTGGGTGGTAACCATTTAACCAAATTACGGCGCCTGGTGGTTTAGTGGGCAATTAAGACTCTTCAGTCGGATTGAGCCTGAGCAGGTTTATATCCAAGGGGTGGTTGGGCTTTATTGCTCAGGTAATGCCACTCAGGAATGAGTGAGGCTGGTCACTCTCATCTTAAATGTCAGGACCAACTTACCTAGCCCCGAGCTCCTACGCTCCTGGTGGGAGAACACTGGATTAGATGATGATGATGATTCATTTATTGATATCATTATTAATATTATTTTAATCAGTTATTATTGTTGTTATTATTATTATTATTATTATTATTATTATATTATGCAGAGAGAGAGAGAGAGAGAGACAGACAGACACAGACAGACAGACAGACAGACAGACAGACAGAGAGGCGTGGAGAAATGGAAGGAAAACAGAAAAGAAAGTAAAAGTCGGAGAGGCAAATGCTAGGGAATATGAGAGGAGAAAATGATACAGGAAAAAGAGGAGAGACATGCTGAGGAGGGGAGAAAATCGAATGTACTAAAAATATCAAGCAAGGAAGGAAAAAAAAAAAGGCGGGGGGGAATAGGTGATGACAGAGGAAGGACAGAAATAAGGAAGGAAAAAGGAGTGATAATATAAAAGGATGGATGAAACAATATTAAGGAAGGAACGTAATAAAGAAAGACCTTAGGCCAGTTGTTCCATTAATATCATCCTTGCCTGTGCATCAACCCTTCCGGAAAATTCGGCCAAAACTGTACCAAAAACAAGAGTTGATCATGCCCTGTGACCCTTGCCTTTGATCTATTCTCATTGGTTTTATTCTAGGCTGACCCTAAATGCCTCCACCAAGTTTGGACAGAATCGAATCGAACCTGCTGGATATGTAGGGCAGAAGGGATGACCTTACCCTGTGTTCTTTACCTTTGACTGCTTCTCAAAAGTGAATTAATTTACAAAGGCAAGGTCCTTAATGTATTTATTTATTTATTTTTTGTTTTATTTGGATTTACAGTTTTAGTTGACCTTGTCCTTTGTCCTTGATCTTTGACTTATTATTCTCATGGGTCTTTCCACTTTTTTTTTCACATGAAACTGTGTGAGTTATACTGTCGGCACACACACACACACACACACACACACACACACACACACACACACACACACACACACACACACACACAAACAAACAAACAAACACACACACACCAAGTGATACAATACCTGGGCACGAGTGTAATTTGCCCTGCTGCTGCTTTGGGGACACCAGGTATTTCATTCAGGATTATACCAGTCAATTTGGCTTAGGTCGGTGGCACATCAGGAGTCAAAGGGCTAACTTGTCATCATCATCACCATCATCATCATTATCATCATCATCTCTCCGCTAAATCAGAGGCATGAACAGGTGAGCATAAAAAAAGATCTATTCACTGATCGCCAAGTAAAACAAGCCAAAAATTCACCCACCGAACACTCAAGAAAAATAAATCCCTCCCCACAGAGCTAAATGTTAAAGTAAATAAATAAGTAAATAAATAGATAGATAAATAAAAAAATAGAGAAATAAACATGCATATTGCTCAGGAAAAATAAACACAGGAGCCTTCTAAAACTACGATATACTTTTTTACCTTTTCGTTAGATCCTTTCACCACGAGCGTCTTTCAAAATTTGCTTCACTGTCTGCAAACGATTTTATTCACCTTATTCACCTTGGCTGAAATTTTTCGAACTGAGAAATATATATAGTCTTCATTAACCCTTTCGCAGTAGTTCTACCATAAGTTAGCCGAGATATTCGTTCTTTTTACAATTTTCCAACAATAAATTTTTTGGGGTGTCGGCCTCTCTCACACATTCAAAAATTCTCAGAAAGTGAAAGGAGGGCAGATATGGTTTTGATATCTTAGTTCATGTTGTACAGTGGACTCTCATCCGTAATGCGATATTTGGAGAAAGTGCCCCTCTCCCCACTGATTCTTGAGAGGGGGTCAGCCTCCCTCCCAGATCTCAAACAGCTAGATATAGTGGACTACTGAGCACTGTATTTCAGCGGAATCGGTAAACATATAGCAGGATTAAGTATGCAGTTTCCATGTTTTCTCTGAGTGCAAAGGAATAAACTGCACATCTAATTTATTGCTATTATTAACATTATTGTTATTATTATTATTATTACTACTTCTACTACTACTACTACTGCTGCTGCTGCTACTAACACTACTACTACTACTACTACTACTGCTACTACTACTACTACTATCATTTCCATTCAGTATTTCAGCTCATTTTCGGGTTTCCCCTTCCAGCATAACAACGTCTATTAATCTATATCCTTAACAGGCCCAGACGTCAATAGTCACCATTTGGGGAGGCCTGGCTTACTGATGAGCCTTAAACATATCTTCCTGTATCTATCTATCTGTCTGTCTGTCTATCTACTGATCTCTCTACCTTATCTATCTTCCTGTCTGTCTGTCTGTCTGTCTATCTATCTATCTATCTATCTATCCATCCATCTATTTATTACTTCATTCTCACTACTTCAAGACGAACTGCAATAAGGAAGGGAATAATTAAGTCCGTATCTGAGGCCCCAATTCTCTCCCTAACACCTCTTCCTAAGCGATTTATTTTGCTTATTACACCTTGCCATCCTTTTCTGTGCTATTTAAATCATTCTCATAATATCACACCTTAGATAAATAACATATAAAACGATATTACCCAGTTGTATCCGAACACGAATCGGTAAGGAACAGGTGTTAGGGAGCTTCTTTAACAGCCGAGAATGCGAACCAGACTCTTTCCAGTCGGAGTCTCGCTTATGCAGACCAGTATTGCCTGATGGTACAGAGCTAAAAAGAGACATTTTTCAGTGGGCGCATACCTCCGCCAGCGCCTATCCCAGACAACTCGGATCACCACCAAAATTTAATCAACTCTTCCCTGGCCCACGACACACATATCCACAAAATTACATGGAAATCCATCAATAACTTTTTAAGATATCTTGTGGACAGACACACAAATTGACAGACAAACAGGGGTGAATACATAACCTCCTCCAAGACCGTCAATATAAAACACGTCAGGGTAATGATTAAGGGAGGCTGGTGGTTCATAAATTAATAAATAAATAAATATTAAATCGTGAGTGGATGCGGCACCCACCATCCACTCACTCCATGTAGCGGTGACTTAGGATTACATTGAGTGGCAAGCCAGATGATTTCCTGTAAACTTGGAAGTCATATACTACGCTGGGTGGAAACCATATCACTCAATGACGCCTGGTGGTTTAGTGACTCAAGGCTCTTCAACCAGATTTAGCTCCTAAGGGTTACTATCCGAGCAGTGGTTGAAATAAATTGCTCCCATAATGCTACTCAGGGAGGAACGAGGCTGGTCACCGTTGTCTTAAATGTCAGGACTAAGTAACCTAGCCCCGGACCCCTACGTTACTGATGGGGCGAAAAGGAATGGACGATTGATAGACGTATAAGTAATTAAGAGATAACATAATTCTCTCTCTCTCTCTCAGTCTACCTACAAAACTCATGGGGTTAATAGATACAGTCAAGCCCTCTAGGAATAAAGAATCCTGGTCTTGTTATTTTATTGATCCATAACCCTTCCCGTCTTCCCCTCTCCTCCTCCTTCAAACCCTCCCCTCCCCTCCCCTCCCCTCATCCTCTCCTTTTTCCTCCTCCCCTCCCTTTTTCCTCATTTACCCTCTCCACTTCCCTCATCTTCTCAACCCCTTCCTCCCCCCGACCCTCCCCATCTTTACATTCTCCCCTCCCCTCTTGCCTTCCCTACACCCTACCCACCTTCCTCCTTTACATCCTCCCCTCCCCTCCTCCTCTACTCCCTCCCGTACCTCCTCATTTACCTCTCCCCTCCCACTTTCCCTACACCCTACCCACCTTTATCCTTCTTTACATTCTCCCCTCCCCTGCTCCTCTACCCCCTCCCCTCCCATCTTCCCCCTTTCCTCCTCCTCTCCCTTGCTAAGTAATTTGCTTTCTTACCGCAGTCTTGTTGTTGCAGGAAGTTGTTGGTCGAGGAAAAAAAAGTTTGGCCAGAGGTCAGGGGAAACTTTATCGCAAGGCAAAAGAAAAGAGTGAAAGACGAGAAGACGAAAGTGAAGACGATGAGCAAAACAATATGAGTAATATTAGAACAGAGTGAAAATGATAATATGAGAAAAATGCTGAAAATAATTACAGTAAAAACTATATAAAACATAATTGGAAAAAAATTATCAATTTGTAAGATATAAAAGGGAAGAAAAAGAAAAGACAGAAGTCAGGGGGTGAGCAAAAAAAAAAAAAAAAAAATAGAAGTAATTTGAAGATAGAGTAGAAAAAAATATATATAATAATGCTAAAATTATTCCAGAAAACCCTATACAGCAAAGGCAGTAACACAAATGGAATAACTATATCAAATGGTAAGAAAAAGAGAAAAATAAGAGAGGTCAGAAGGGAAGGTGATAAGGACAAAAATTATGAGTTATTTGATGATACAGTGAAAAAAAAAAAAATCACAGGAGATAAACTGTAACAATGACTGAAGTAATAAATATTAAGGAGATATATGAACACAAAATGACTTTATCAGAGGGAAAGGGAAGGAGACAGAAGAGTGGATTCAGGTAAAGGTGATCAGCAAATATTAAACTGTGCATATAAAGTGAGGGCAAGAAGAAAAATACAGAAGTTACAGAGAAAATAAAATACAGAAATAAAAATACAAGTAAAAAAAAAGATGAGATAAAAAGAAATGGGGTGGACAGAAACAAGGATGAAAACATGAACAAAATTCACTACACAAAAATATATACAAAAAGAGAAAGACAGCCATTACATCCGGAGTAACAATTACGAATAGCAAATATTTATAAAACGACTGAGGCACCTCCATTAGACGAAAAGGAAGAAGAAAGAAGGGAAGACAGAAGTAATACTGGTGAAAAAAACAAAAAACAAAAGTGAAGTGGAAATAAAGCAGGAGAAAAGGAAATAATGAGGGACAATTAATGTGAGCAAATTTATCAGAGAAATTGAAAAAAAATATCCTTGTCCTTCTGCCTACGGGTGACTTTACACTCCCTCTTCTGTCTTTCTTTCCTTCATTCTTTCCTCTTCCTTCTGCCTGTGAGTGACTCTATACTGAGTGACAAGCCAAATGGTTTCCTGTACACCAGGAAACCATTTACTACGCTGGGTGGTAACCATATAACCAAATTTTGGCGCCTGGTGGTTCAGTGGGTAATTATTGCGCTCCAATCGGATTGAGCCGGTGAAGGTTTATATCCAAGGGATGGTTGGGGTTGATTGCTCATGTAATGCCACTCAGGGATGAGTGAGACTGGTCACTCTCTTTTCCAATGTCGGGACCAACTGCCTAACCCCGGGCTCCTACGCTCCTCATGGGGCAATGTAGGATTGGATGATAGACAGATAGATAGCTATAAGTTTAATAATAATAAAAGGGACATAAGAGTGATTGAGAGAAAAAAAAATAAGAGGAGAATGATGAAAGGCAATGGAAACTTGGCAATAGCAGGAGATGAGGAAACATTTGTCTGACATGAAGGAGAGAGAGAGAGAGAGAGAGAGAGAGAGAGAGAGAGAGAGACAGAGACAGAGACAGAGAGAGAACAGAAACACAGGAGCAAATATAGGAGACAAGAAAAAATAAATCATTAAAAATAAGCCATGATGATGAAGAGGAAAAGACAAAATATGAAAAAAAGAAAATAAAAATGGTGTATGAGAAAAATAGAAGATTAATGATGATGAGATGAAAAGAAAAAAGGGAGAGGAGAATGTAAAGGAGAAATGGAAATTAGATGAGAGAGAGAGAGAGAGAGAGAGAGAGAGAGAGAGAGAGAGAGAGAGAGAGAGAGAGAGAGAGAGAGGTAAAAATTAACTAGCAATCACATGTTTAATGAAATATTGGGGTAACGTTGTCAGAGGGGAAAAAAGAATGAACGATGAATCAAAGTATTAATTACAGAGAGAGAGATAAAGAAAGAAAAATAAGATGCACACAATATGAAAGGAAGCAGGAAAAATAATAATAAAAACAAGAAGAACGTAGGTGATTACAAAGAAGGTAAAATTGAATCTTTGTCAGCGTGTAACAAGAGTAATGATAATAATGTTGAAGGGAAGAAGTAAGTCAGTTTAAGGGGCTAATAAGAGCAAATCAATGAGTAAAAATGATGGAAAGCAGAAATAAGGAGGAGAATGTGGCAGTGGCAGACGAGAGAGAGAGAGAGAGAGAGAGAGAGAGAGAGAGAGAGAGAGAGAGAGAGAGAGAATTAAGCAAAAAGAAGGGATATTCTGGGAGGGCAATAATGGAGAGCACAAGACGGAGAGAGAAATGTGAAGAAAAAATAAAGACATAATTGATGATAAAAGACCATGGCGCAAGGAAAGGAAGAAAACTGAGGAAAATAAGGGAAAATAATGGAAAGCAAAGAGTCAAGAGAGTTACTAAAAAGGCAACATAAAAAAAGTTATAGCCTAGAAGGGGAAAAAATAATTTGAGAGAGAGAGAGAGAGAGAGAGAGAGAGAGAGAGAGAGAGACAGACAGAGAGAGAGAGAGAGAGAGAAAGAAACATTAACAGAGGAGAAACTTCTGAGGGGTGGCAGATAAAAGTAATGAAATATAAACTGGAAAGGAGACGAAAGTTTGTTTTAAAAAAATGCCAACACTCTTGAAGGAATCCAGTACGGTAATAAATAAATAAAAAGTAATGAAACTTAACCGAGGTCACTGGTATCCTTTCTGGCAAACTCTGGCACTTTCCATCGATTAGCGTTGCCACATACCACTATGGTCCATTCATTTCAACTTGTCCAAAATTTTCGTCCTTTTCCAGCTTCTTCCATGTATCTCAGTGGCAGAAAAAGACAATATTGCGGCCCGACGTCTTTTCTATAGCACTTCTTCTTGACTAGCATCATATTCTGGTGTTAAATCTGTTGTTATCAGGCAGCATTCCAGATGGAGGGATGGCAGTTTTAGTCCAAGATAAAAAGAAGAGAGAACAGTTAAGTAAGTTTCTGTGGTTTGACCCTGAACCACTTAAAACTCATAGAAAGACTTAAATTAATACAAGAGAAAAAAGAAAAGAAAGGTGTCAGCGGATATTTGCCCCAGAGAACCGTTTGAAGTGAATTTGGTGAAGAAATGAAGGAATAACACGAAACTTTTGAAAGCTTGGGTGAAAGAAAAAAAGAGAAAGGGAGGAAAAAGAAAAAAGAAAAGAAAAAAAAGAAAGCAGATGAAGAAATAAGCTGGCAATCACAGTCTGGTATCCATGGCACTGTGTTGACAATTAGGCTACTGTGGAACTCGGGCTACTGATTTAGTGAGCTTACGTGATGATGATTGTGATGATGATGATGATGATGATGATGATGATGATGTACAGTAAGATGAGGATGAGGAGGAGGAGGAAGAAGATTGGAGAAGAAGAGAATGAAGTGGAGGAACGGATGAAGCATTAGCATGAGGAACATGGGCAGCAAGAAGGAAGGAAAGAAGGAAGGATGAAAGGGAGGAGGAAGGGAAGAGAGAAAGGAAAGAAGGAAGGAAAGTAGGTAGGTGTGAAAGACTTAAGAAAGAGAGAAAGGGAGAGGAAGGGAGTGCAGGAGGAAGAAATGGGAGAAATGGAGTTCCCCCGAGCTAAGCCCTGTATTGGACTATATAGCCCCGCTAGGGTTACAGGAGCGAGCTACCACTCCCGACACGGCAGCCCGGGCGAGGTTCGAACTCGCAATCCCCCGATTACGAGTCCCACGCGGTACCACTGTGCTACCGCACCCCCCTGGAGGAGGAAGAGGAAGTAGAAGGAAAGGGACAGAGAGACAGTCGGGAGGCGGAGGAGAAAGAATAAGTGAGAGAGAGAATAACAATCTGGAGGAGGAAGAATGGAGATAAACTCAGAGACGAAAAAAATTTAAGATGGCGGAGGAAGAGAATATCAAGTAGGATGAGTGAGAGGTCTGGCAGGACGAGAGAGAGAGAGAGAGAGAGAGAGAGAGTAGTTGATGTGGTAATTGTAACCCTAGGCTCATCTTAACGTGAACCCAGTGGACTGCAGGCTGAAGTTACCCTCACTCTTTAAGGAGAAAGTTGGGGCTGAGGGACGTTTGTATAACCGAGCAGTGGAGCCGCCGGTGATATTTGTGCCACCACGTGAAGGTGTCCCTCTCTATCACCTGAAGCTGTTAGAATGAAGAAAAAGAAAACAAGAAATGAGGAAGGAAGGAGGAAAGGGAGAGGCTAAGGAAAGCGAAGTACTGGAGAGGAAAGGAGAGAAAGAATTTAAGATCAAAAGGGAAGGATTTGTTGGGTAAAAGTGGTAGGAGAGAATGAAACAGGATGCAGAGTGAAGGATTAGAAGCGAGAGGCTGAAAGGAGAGACCAAGGAAGGATGAGAGGGAAGAAACTGTGGGTATAAGGATGGAAGAAGGGAGACTGAAGGAAATTGATGGGCAAAATGAAGGAGGATGGAGAATAAAGAATGAAAAATAGACACGAATGAGAGTGAAGGATTAGACTGGACCAATTAAAAAACAAGAGGCTGAAAGAAGAGACAGAAGAAGGAAGGATGAGAAGGAAAAATAAGGACGCATCAGAAGGAAAATAGTAGGCAAAATGAGAGAAGAAGAGATTTTGAAGGAAATGGAATAAGAAATGAAGGAGGATGGAAAATGAAGGATGAAAAATGGACAAGAAGAGGGAGAGGCCGAAAAAATGTATCGAAGAAGAAATTGAACGAGGAACTGAGGATGACTGGGAAGGAGAAAGACAAGATGAAAGTGGCAGACAGAGAGAAAGGAGAATGAAGGGGAAGAGATAGAACGAAGGAAAAGGAAGGAGATGGACTGAAGGAAAGGTGGAGAAAAGGAAGGAAGGAAAAGAAAGAACGAGTGAGCAAAACAAAGAAAAGAGAGAATGGAGAATGAGGGAAGATGGAAATAAATGGAGAAAAACGTGAAAGCAGACGAGAGAGAGAGAGAGAGAGAGAGAGAGAGAGAGAGAGAGAGAGAGAGAGAGAGAGAGAGAGGATATGGCGAATGTTGGAAGGGTGTTGTAGGAAGGGATTAGATGGTAAGCATATAAAATAACTAGGATCGCTTTCTACACCGAATACTTGCTAGTGTTGGCGGAAGTTCTGCATCACTGTAACCCTTGAAGTTCTCGTCCGCACCTGCCCGAGTCCAGTGAGGCCGCCTACCCATTTTCCTCTAACTTAGATGTTAAACTCTGATTCATTTAAGCTGCATCTCACACCACGTCCCTTGCAGTGTTTACATGATGGAAAAACCCTCTGGCCATTTATTGGATTAGGATTGTGGTGGGTATATTTGTTTATCTATCTGTCTGTGTATCTATCTATCTATCAGTCTATTTAATCTCTCTCTCTCTCTCAGTCTAAATGTGTCTATCTTTTTGTCTGTCCATCTATTAATTTTTTATTCATCTCTGTCTACCTATCTGTCTACCTATTCGTCTGTCTCTATTTGCCTATGTTTATTGGTCTGTCTATCTGTCTATCTATCAGTATGTCTATCAATCGACCTACCCCTCCACCCATGTATCCAACTATCAGGTTATCCTTCTGTCTGTGTATCTGTCTATTTATCTGTCTGTCAATCTATTAGTCAGTCGGTCAGTCTATATATGTATCTGGCCATCTGTCTGTCTATCTGTCTGTCTAAACTCACACACCCTTTCTAACACACATTCTCTCTCTCTCTCTCTCTCTCTCTCTCTCTCTCTCTCTCTCTCTCTCTCTCAGGGCAAGCGTGGTGCAGCGAGGCGTGATGGGAGAAGTTAGGTCTTTCAGTTTCCCCCGAGAGGCGCCGAGTGAGTTAGGTTTGGCTAGGCTAGGGTGGGTGAGATTGGGTTCAGTTTAGTCAGGTTAGGCTCGGTTTGGTGGGGGCTGTTTAGGTCAAGCTGGGCTAGGTTAGGTTAGATTAGGTTAGCCTAAGTTAGTTTTGGTTAAATTGTTTCTTCATATAAATGGCAAAGCTTCTTGTTTTCGTCAGTATTATTTTTCTCTGCAGTTTTTTTTCTTCAATCTTGATATTATACATGAAGGTCTATCTATATACTTAGGCTGCTTCCCCCAAGGAAAGGGAGGTACCCTAAGGAAACTCAAGTCCTTGTGCCAAATATAAATGTCCTTGACCTGTTTATGAAGGTGATATACTCATTTTTGTTTAAAAAACTTGCTCATTTCAGACTGAAATGTCTCAGAAACTAATTGAGATACAGGTATTTGGTTGAAAATTCTTTGATAAAGATGTTTGCTGAATAATTTTGGTTTAATATTTGCCATTTAGCCCAGTGGAGAGTACCAAATTCAAATCTGCTCAATTTTTTCTTTGCAACACTTTTTAGAGAAAACCACACAAGCTTTAAAGCTGTAACTTTCCAGATATATACCTGTGGTCCCTCTCATAATATGAAAGGAATATGGTTACAGTTAAGCAAACAGTTAGCCAGTTATTGGGACAATCGTAAAATTTACACATGCTCTCTGTGTCTTCATAGCTTGTTGTTACACAAGAAGTTACCTTAGAGTCTTCAGATCATGTTATATTGCACACACCTTATATAGCATGTGGCGAAGCTTCCTTATTGTGATTCCACAGTAAGAAAATGTAACTAATTAGGTTTGTTTGGGCTGGGTTCGGTTGCGTTAGATTAGGTTAGGCTAGGTTAGGTTAGATTTGATTAGGTTAATTCGGGTTGGTTTGGGTTACGATAAAAAATGTTAAGTTCGGTTGGGTTAGGTTAGGTTAGGATAAGACAGGTTAGCCTGCGTTAGATCAGATTAGGATGGGTTAACTTGTGTTATATGAGATTATGCTAGGTTATGTTAAGACAGGTTTGGATGGGCTAGGTTAGGTTAGGATATGTTAGGTTGTGCGATGCGATCCAGTGTATCCTCAGAACCCTCGAGTGAGTTAGGTTAGACTGGGTCCTTCGGTAGCACTCACCCGTATGGACACAGAGTTGCGTACATATGTTCTGGGAGAGTTAAATTTATGTGAGGCAGGTGGTACTTATGGGGACATCAAGACATTGTTGCAACATGAGTTCAGAGGTCCCGAAGGGATCGCTGATGCATTCCATGAGCTTGCCCAAATGGAGTGTATCTTTGAGGATCCACCTAAGAGGTTTGTCAGACAGTTCAAGAGTAACTTTAGGGCAATTTGTAGAGTCCAGTAGGGGAAATGCATGACGGAAAACTGTAAATCATAGTCCATCCCTCAGTCCTTGTTCTCGTTCTCCCCGCATCCGAGAACCCTCCCAGCAAGTGCACCCTGTGAGGTGGGAAGAGCTCTAGTTGCAAGGTCGCACGACAGGTGCCATCAAAGGCGAGGACCCAGCCACTTCCACCAGCGGGTCCAAGTGTGGAGGTCGAAGTCCCAGTGAGTGAGTCAAAGTCGAAGTGTGGAGGTCAGTCCCAGTGAGTGAGTCAAGGTCAAGGTCCCAGTGTGGAAGTCAAGGTCAAGAACATGAGAAGATTGGACCAGTGAACTATGAGCTCTGAGGGACGGTTAAGGAGAGCCACACTGGACTAAATCTGGGACGAAGGAGCTAAGTTTTGTGGAATTTGACATTAGGAACATATATTTTTTTGAACAACGTGCCAACGGATTCAAGTTTAATCCGTAAGGGTAGTAGACGGGGAGATTTCTACTAATTTTTTGGTCTTGTTAATACACATTTCCTCCCACTCGAACTTTATTGTTTTTATAACCCTTGAGAACTGGTGGTATAGAGCTTACCTAGTAGTTGGTTAATGCGTATCCCAGGAGCATTTGGGGAAATTGCGAAGGGTGGGCTTGGGTTGGCCGAGTTGGAGACTGGCCCCGTCATTCTGGCATGCTACCACTCTTAACTTGACCACTTGAAAAGTAATAAACGCAACCGAAGAGGCCGCTATTGGGAAAGTCTCCGTCAATCTGAGTTCCCGACCGTTCCGGCACACAGTGGTCATCACTAGTGACTCGACTTCTGCCCCTCTTGACCACGTAAAAGTCTGGATCGCAGAGGTGACTACACTTCACTGTTCTGCTCTCCCTAGAAGCCTTTTGAGTATTATGTTAGGCTAGGCTGAGTTAAATTGGGTAGGTGTGGTTAGGATTAGACAGGTTAAATATACGTTATTTTTGGCTAGGTTAGGTTAGACTGGAATGTATTAAGTTAGGTTTAGTTAGGCTAGGCTAGGTTATAGGTTACGCTAGGCAAGGCAAGGCTAGATTACGGTAATTATTTTAGGTTAGGTTAGACTGAGTTAAGTTAATGTTAGGTTATGTTAGGTCAGATTGAGTTGTGTTTGGATGGGTTGGTTGAATTGAGCTAATAAAGCTAGGTTTGGCTGGCTTGGGATGTTGTAGAATGAATCTCAGCCAGATTATGGAAGTTGGGATTTGTCAGCCTATAGATATACCAATTAAGAATTCAGGTTTTTAAAAAGGTTTCCACGACGACTGGCTACTTAACTGGAAGAAGGCCGCCATACACTCTGAGACGTCTGGCTGATTTCACTCTCCCATAATTTCATTGGGGGAGAAACATGTGAGGATCCGTTTACCATCATATTACGCTGGGTTATGGAATTCTCGGATATGTACACATGAATCAGTTTTCTCGGCGTTCTCTTCCTTTGTCTGCATATTTGCGATGGGAAACGGTCAGCGTCAGTCAGCGCATCCAAGCAAGTGCCTGGATCATCAGAACAGCACCAAACATCCACTTCTTTACTCAGCATATTACAGTGAGTTGGACTGGTGAAGCTTGATTAGACTGGGTTGGGTTGGGTTGGTTGGATTGACTTAATGAATTTGGGTTGCGTTGCGTTGGGTTGGGTTGGGTTGGGTTGGGTTGGATTGAATAGGTAAAGTTAGGTTTTGCCTGCTTGGGTTGGAGTGGTTGGACTGATAATATTAGACTGGAATGAGTTAGACTGAACAGGTAACATTAGACTAGGCCTATTTAGACTGTGTTGGACTGATAGTTTGATTAGAATGGGTTGGGATGGAGTGATAAAATTAGATTATGCTGCATTAGGTTGAAGTGAATTGGCAAAGTTAGGTTTGGCGTGGTTGGGCTGGGTTGAATTTATTTGTTTGACTAGACTGGGTTGAGGTGAGTTGGATTGATAAAGTTAGATTAGGCTGAGTAGGGTTGCTCTGATAAAGTTATATACAGTAAGGCAGGGCTTGGTTTGGTTGGGTTGGAGAAGTTAGATTACGCTGGGCTGGGTTGAACTGATAGATAAATTAAAAAGTTTTATTGGATTGGGTTGGGTTGGATTGATAAAGTCGGATTAGGCTGGGTTGAGTTGGACTGATAACGTTATATTAGGCAGGGTTTGATTTGGATTGATTGTTGAAGTTAGATTAGGCTGGAT
The DNA here is from genome assembly GCF_032717465.1 of Coenobita brevimanus. Classification (NCBI taxonomy): domain Eukaryota; kingdom Metazoa; phylum Arthropoda; class Malacostraca; order Decapoda; family Coenobitidae; genus Coenobita; species Coenobita brevimanus. The sequence goes on along the minus strand of NC_136981.1, from coordinate 35,804,014 downwards.
TGACGTGGGTTGGATAAGTAAAACAGGATTAGGTTCTCTAAGATAAGGTTGGACCGATAAAGACTGATTAGAATGAAGTGGGATGGATTAAGCTATGTTAGATTAGGCTGGACCGATAAACACTGATTAGAATGATGAGGGTTGGATTAGGCTATGTTAGATTAGGTTGGACCGATAAAGACTGATTAGAATGAAGTGGACTGGACTGTGTTTGGTTTCGTTTTGTAAAGTTATGTGGAGCAGGGAAGCAGCGAGGCGTGATGTGAGAAGTTTGGGTGTTCAACGTGCCCTTAAGTGAGTTAGCGAGGCAGGGCGGGAGGACACTACACGCTGGACCACTGGGACATCTGAGGGAGGCGCTCTCTCTCTCTCTCTCTCTCTCTCTCTCTCTCTCTCAGGAGGCTTTATGTCCTCTTACTGACCAGCCCATTCTCCCTCTGGTCTCCTCCGTGTGTGTGCGTGTGCGTGTGTGTGTGGATTTTATTTTTGTCTTACGCTCGCCACACATTTTAAAAACTTATTGTCCAAAACTATCACTGTTCCCACCTTCACCGTCATCAACATTTACTCGTTCCCACTGTCCTTGTGTAAATCCTTATTGTTTTGGTCAGAAGATCCTTTGCACTCGTTTATCTCCTACGTTTTTATCTGTGTGTGTGCTTTTCTTATCACCATCATCCTCATCATCATCATCATCCTCATCATTAACATTATCATCATTAACATCATCATCATCATCATCATCATCAACTCTTCTTTAGTGATTTATTCTGCCCAGTACTCTCCATTATCTTGTTTTTTGGTGTAAACTGGGTCGATATTAAGGCGATATTATTAGCACACGCGTAAGGCCGTCTATGGAGGCCTACGCTCATTTGGTCCCTCACCCTTTCTTTATTTTCCTGAACATTGGCTTTAACCAAATATATATGGATTAACAAGTGTGTGGTAAGGCTACAAGAAAATGGACTTCGCTCAGTAGGCTCTATTACAGAAAACAATCTTGTGAGGGTAACTATAATATTATGGTAAACAAAACATTTTTCGGACTCAAGAAACTGAAAAAAAGACAATGCAAAATCTGGGGCCCCTAAAGGGTGCACTACAAAGCTTCATCGAAACTGGTCCACACATCTAGAAGGAGTAGCTGGATAAACCCTTGTACGGACTGACAACTGTGACATAGATACACTAGAATGTTTAGAAATTATTAGCAAAGTAGATCACTAACAGAAAGTGCTACGAAAATAGGAACAGTGTCATCTTCTATCACAAATACTAAAGAATAAAGATGATGAAAGATTGCCAACATTCTTCTGGGAATACGGGATAGTGTCCACACACGTATAATACACAGACTTACTTCTATGCAAATTACTTTGATGATTAGTAAACATACAGTACATAAACATAGGATTCCAAAATTCGTGTGTTCGTGGGGTTTGTCCTTGGACCCCATAAATCCCTTCAAAAAGACTTAAAAAAAAAAAAAAAAGGTGTCTGGAAATACTTGCCAGAGGAACAATTGTGCGAGAACTGTAGCGAACTGGTGAAGAGTAAAGGAATGATACGAATATGAAAGGTGTTTGGAAGGAAGAAAGAAAGAAAAAAAGAAAACGATAGACGATTTGACAGAGAGAAGATAATGAAAAGAAGGATAGTAATAATAATAATAATAATAATAATAATAATAATAATAATAATAATTCTTATGATGATGATGATGATGATTATGATTATTATTATTGTTGCTAGTAGTGGCAGTAGAAGAAAAAGAAGGAAAAGATGATTAATAATGATTATAATAATAATAATAACAACAACAACAACAACAGTGATAATAATAATGATAATAATAATATTAATAATGACAATAATAATTACTAGAAATCTGTAACTGTCCTGCGGACAGTCACTAGTCTCCATTTGTTGTTTCTTACAATGACCTTGACTCCATTGGGGATATTTGGATTTTATTTTCTATCAGAATGGCCGATACCAGCACACATAACCTGGGCCATTTACATTCCTTGCACAGGTCGTACTGAAAACTCCAGTACACACGACCAGCTTATCTCCTTCACAACACAATGCTGATATGACTCTTTCTTACATGCCCTTCCTCTGTGCATAAAGGATTTGGATTCTTTAAATAAAAAATGGCCCATGCCAGGACAC
>NC_136981.1:35796836-35799336 GCF_032717465.1 Coenobita brevimanus | reverse complement strand
TATCAACAACAACTACTACTACTACAACTACAACTACTATACTACTGCTGCTACTACTACAACTACTACTACTACCACTACTACTACAACTCCCCATTCGATTTGCCGTCTTGTACTGGCTGCTGAAGGATGAATGGAGGTAAAGGCTGGGTCTGCTTCCTTGAATCTTAATATCTTCAATGTCCATTCTTGTCGTAGATGGAAAAGAGGGTTAAGGATTGCGTTTTACGATTTTTGTCCTTTCAACACCCCTTCCTGTGCTTGCCTGAGAGAGAGAGAGAGAGAGAGAGAGAGAGAGAGAGAGAGAGAGAGAGAGAGAGACATTAACTCATTTACCAGTCTCCACGAAGGGACTCTCCTAACATGAATAGTATCATATGACATAATCCGCTTGTTTTTATCAGACGGAACTGCGCTACTCCCTTCACGTGGATGCTAAGTCGTGGCTACATGACTTGCGATGATCCCAAGTTGCGAGGTAAAGGTAAATCTCCTTGGTTACTACTCAGGTCAAGCCTCCAGTCTGACTATACTTTAACGTTAACTAAGCTCAAAGGGTATTCGTATATTTATCAGGTTAAAGAGAATGCGCTATGGTAGTAGTAGTAGTAGTAGTAGTAGTAGTAGTAGTAGTAGTAGTAGTAGCGGTAGTAGTAGTAGCGGTAGTAGTAGTAGTAGCGGTAGTAGTAGTAGTAGCGGTAGTAGTAGTAGTAGTAGTAGTAGTAGTAGCGGTAGTAGTAGTAGCGGTAGTAGTAGTAGTAGTAGTAGTAGTTGTAGTAGTAGTAGTAATAGTAGTAGCAGTTGCAGTAGAAATAGTTGTAGTAGTAGTGGTAGTAGTAGTAGTGGTAGTAGTAGCACCCCTTGGTGTATCTGACACGTGAAAGTGATGGACATAAGCAAAACTTGATCTCTGTCAGTTCACCATCCTTCTTTCGGAGAAGAGGGACGAGGTTGAAGGTCGTATGCATAAGCGAGAAGTAGATCCGTCCCCTTATATCGGTGCCACCACGCGAAGGGGCCCCTCGCAAGCACCTGTCCTATGGTAACAAGCGTATATCAAAATAGGTATTCTCATATTGAAGGGGTTACGAGGAGGCAGATACCATGAGATAGTTTTTACCTCTCTCTCTCTCTCTCTCTCTCTCTCTCTCTCTCTCTCTCTCTCTCCCAAATCATCATTCCCATCTTCCTGTGCAAGTTTCCTCGACTTTCTTGCAATTTTCATTTTCTCCCTCCTTCCATCCCTCTCTCATATTACACCTTGCTGTTCTTTGTTCTAGTTCTTTGTCTGTGTTTGTGTCAGCATATTTGTCTGTTTCTGTCTGTCTCTCTTTCTATCTGTCTGTTGGTCTGTCTGTCCATAGATTTCACTCTATTATGTATGCATGTAAGCGAGTATATACGTGTGCATGTATCTGTCTACCTATCTACGTCTCTCTCTCTCTCTCTCTCTCTCTCTCTCTCTCTCTCTCTCTCTCAAATACACCGTGGACAGCACCTGACACTGTCTATATGCAGAGGCGGAGGAACGGAGATAGGAGGAATATTGGAGAGGGAGGCACTCTGGGAAGGGAGGAGGAAAAGGTGGAGAAGCGAAGGAAGGAAGGAAGGTAAGGACGGGGTGGAAGGAAGAATGGGAGGGAGGGAGAGAGGGAGGTTGAGGAAGGAAGGAAGAGACGAAATGAGGAAGAAAGGAGGGAAGGAAGGAAGGACTGAAAGGGGGAAATGAAAGAAGGAATGGAAGGAATGAGAAGGAAAGAAGAACTGATGGAAGGAAGGAAGGATGGGATGGTAACGAAGGAAGGAAGGAAAGAAAAATAGAAGAGGAGAGCAATATACGAAGAGGCGATGAAATATAAAAGAAGGAATAAAGGTAGGGGGAAAGGAAAGTGGGAAGGGAAGAAATTAAAAAGCAGTTAGAGGTATAAGAATGTGAAGGAATGTGAAACAACGAAGGAAAGAATTAAGAGAGAAAGAAAGAGGAAATTATAGAGGAGCAAATTGTATAAAAAGAATATGAAGGAAGAAGGAGGGAAGGAAGGAAAGAAAAATGGAATTAGAGAAGGGTAGGAATTAAATATAAAGAGTATGACAGGAGGATTGTCGAAAAAATAATCCAAAGAAGAATAATAAAAGAAAATGACAACAGGAAAAAGTGAAGGAATGTGAAGGAAGGAAAGAAAGAATGGAAGGAAGGAAGGAAGGAAGGAAGGAGAATAAATAAAAGAAAACCTAAAACATGTCAAGAAAATACAAAGGAGGAAGTTCAAAGTTGCAAAGAACAAAATCAGTACAAAGGAATGCACACAGCAACAAATGTAATCATACTCGGGCTACTTGTGACTGAGTTGTGTGAGTCGAAGATAAGGCTAGTAGTAGTAGTAGTAGTAGTTGTAGTAGTAGTAGTAGTTGTAGTAGCAGTAATAGTAGTAGTAGTAGTAGTAGTAGCTGTAGTAGCAGTAAGAGTAGTAGTAGTAGTAGTAGTAGAAGTAGTAGCAGT
>NC_136981.1:35786836-35794336 GCF_032717465.1 Coenobita brevimanus | reverse complement strand
GGAAGGAAAGGGCAAAGAAAAAAGATACAGAAAGAGGTTGAAAAAAGAGAGATAAAGGAATAAAGAAATGAAAGAGAGAGAGGGGCGATCGGGAAATGAAGGAACAAGGAAAGACAGAAGAGGCGGAGGCGAAGAAAAAAGGGAGGAAGGAGAATCATGAAATGTGGATGAGGAAGACAAGGAAGCAAGGAACAGGAGTAGAAAGGAGAGAGAAGAGAAGGGAGAGGAGGAGAGGAAACTGAAAGGAATAACGAATGAAGGAAGGAAGGAAAGGAGGAAATGACGAAGAAAGAGAAAAAAAAGGAGAAGGGAAGGAAGAGGAGGAAGGAAGGAAGAAAGAAACGAAGGAAGGGAGGTACAGTCGAAGAAAGAAGGAAAAGAGAGAGAAAGGAAGGAAGAAGAGGGAGGAAGGCAGAGGGGAGGAAAACGCGAAAAGAGAAGGATAAAAAGAGGAGGAGGGAGAGGAGGGAAGGAGGATGAGGAAAGGAAAAGAAAGAGATGGAGGAGAAAGAGGAGGAAAGGAATAAAAGGAAGGAAGGAAAGGAGGAAAATTTAATAGCACTGTCCTAAATCAGAATCAGAGTCTGGGAGTTGAAGTGTCTTACGGTGCCCTGACAGCAGAAGGGAATGAAGGAGTGAAGGCAGGAAGGAAGGAAGGAGGGAAGGAAGGAAGGAGAGCTGAGAAAGGGAGGAAAAGAATGAGAAAGTGAAAGTAGCGACAGGAAAAGCAAAAGAGGAGACATGAAGGAAGGAAGGAATGAAGGAAGGACAGACGAAAGGAAGGATGGAAAGAAAGAAAGAAGAGTTGAGAAAAGGGAAGAAAAAGAATGAGAAAGTGAAAGAAGAGACGAGAAAAAGGGAGGAGTAGAAGGTGAGACGAGAAGAATATGGAAGAAGAGGAAGAAAAATCAGTAAGGAAAAAGACTACAAGAGAAAAAAGACGAAGTAGAAGGAAAGGAAAAGGGAAACGAAAGAAGAAAGACAAGAAGGATGAGAAAAACTGAGGGAAGAAAAGAAAGAAAAGGATTTGAAAAAAAAGGAGGGACATAAAATGGAGAAGAAGAAGGAAAAAAAAGAAAACAGGAGTGGGTGGATAAAAAGAAAGGAAAAGAGAGAAAAAAGGAATAAAAGAAAGAAGAGAGAAAAAGTAGAAGAAAATAGAAAATAGAAAATAGAATAAGAGAAAAAGAAGAAAAGTGAAGGAAAGTAGAGGAGGAAAAAAGAGAAAGGAAGGAAAATAGAAGAAGGAAAGGAAGGAAAGAAGGAGAGGAAGGAAAGAGAAGGAAGAAGGAGAGCTAAGTTGTCCTACGCTGTCCTGGCATCATTTCCCCAATCACAAGAAGGGCAGAAAAAGAAAAAAGAGGAGAAATATGGAGGAAAGAAAGGAAAGAAGCGAAAAAAGTAAGGAAGAAAGGAAAACTAAGGAGAGAAGAAAGAAAAGGAAGAGGAGTAATAGCAAGAGAAAGAGAGAAATTGGGCAGAAGAGAATGGGAATGGAGGGAAAGAGAAGGAGAGGGAGGAAGGCCTATGAGAAGAAGAAAAGAAAATAAGGGGGAAAGAAGAGAGAGAGAAAGAAGGAAGGGAAGGGGGAGAAGGGAAGCAGAAAAGAGGAAAACGAAGGGAAGGATGGAAAGGGGGAGAAAGAAAGGGAAGAAGAGGATAAATGAAGAGAAAAAGGTAGGAAAAGGAGGGAAAGGAAGAGAAAGACGAAAGAGAAAGAGGGGAAGGGAAAGAAAGAAGAAGAGACGAATGAAAGGCAAGAGGAGGAGGGAAAGAATGGAAAAATAATAAAAGGTGAAGAAAAAAGAGAGAAGACAATGGAAAAAAGGATGGGAGAAAAAGAAGAGAGAAGAGATAGAAGAGAGGCAACAAAGAAGGAAGGAAGAAAGGAAAGAAGTTAGGAGATGGCCTAGGCATGAATATGGGTGGTAGACTGTGAGGAATAAAGTAGGGAAAGAAGTGCAAAGAGGAGGTGAAGGAAGAGGAGAAACGAAACTGCAATAGTGTTAACTGTATTTGCCGGACCCTCCAAAAGGCACAACAGTAGTACACAGAAAAAAAAATAGTACATATAGTTTTGTGTTGATAATTAGGTGGGATTAGGAGAAGGAGAGAGAGAATGCAAGGAGCAGTTACTGGCTCTCCACTTGCTTCTAAAACCGCACTGAGCATGTGTGTGTGCGTGTGTGTGTGTGAGAGAGAGAGAGAGAGAGAGAGAGATTCAAAGTGAGAGCAAAAGGAAAGTGGTAGGAAGGAAAAATGGAGGAAGGATGGAAGTTAGTGTATGTATTGGTAACTCGAAATAAACCAATGGAATAAGAGAAGAAATATAAATATGACAGAGATAAGTAGGATTCCTCATGATAAAAAGCAGAGAAGGAAAAAAAACAGAGGAAGAAGAGAGAAGAGAAGGAGAAGGAAGAGAATAGGAGGAAGGAAAAGGAAGCAATTTTACCTGATATGAGTAAGGAAAAATGAAAAAGAAAAGGGAAACAAGCAATGGGGAAAAGGAAGAATCAAAGGATGCATAGGGAGAAGGACAAAAAGGAAATATGGGAGAAAGGATCTGTATTATGCAGTTCCAAATCTGATCATGTATGAGGAAGGGAAGGAAGGATGGAAAAAGGAAAGGATGTGAGGGAAGGAAGTAATAGAAGAGAGGCGGGAAAAGGGGAAAGAATGAATAGAAAAAAGAGGAAAAAATGGGAAGAAAAAGTAGGAAAAGGGAAAGGGAAGGATGGAAGAAAGGGCAAAAGTGAAGAAAGGAATAGGAGAGTATAAGCAAAGGATGTGAGGGAAGGAAAAAAATAAGTGACAGGAGGGAAAAGGGAAAAGAGTGTTAGGAAAAGAAAGGAAAACTGGGAACAAAAGGTGAGAAAAGAGGGGAAGGGAAGAAAAGAAGGAAGAAGGGAAGGAAGGAAAAGAAGAAAGAAGGGAAGAAAGGAAGGAGAAGAAGAAGGAAGAAGGGATGGAAGGTAGAGAAAAAGAAAGAAGAGAAGGAAGGAAGAGATGAAGGAAAAAGGAGAGAAGGAAGGGAGAGAAGAAGGAAGAGGGGCATGAAGGAAGGGAGGGAGTAGGAAGGGAAAGAGTTGTGTGGAGAGAAGGAAAGTGTACTAAGTTCCACCGGACAGCATTACCACAGAGAGAGAGAGAGAGAGAGAGAGAGAGAGAGAGAGAGAGAGAGAGAGAGAGAGAGAGAGAGAGAGACGAAAAGAAAAGAAAGAAGTAGGGAGTGCTGAAAGGAGAACAAAAGAAAAAGACGAAATGTGAGGGGAAAAAGAAAGACAGAGAATCGAGACTGCAAGCGAGTACATGCAGATAAAGAATGTATGGAGAGAAGGGAGAGAGAAGCAAAGAAAAAAAAAGGGAGGAAAGAAAGGAAAGAACTAGGAAGACAGGAAAAAAGAGAAAAGGTGAAAAAAAAAAAGAGAGATAGAACAGAGTGAGAAGAGAACGTAGCAAGAGAATATATGCAAAATAACAAGATAAGGAAGGACGCGAGAGAGAAGAAGGGATAAGAAAGACAGAAAGAGAAGAGGGGAAGAAAGGAAAGAAGGAAAAACAGGCAGGAAGAAGGGAAAGTGAGGAGGAAGAAGGACAGGAGGTGAAAGGATGCAGGCGAGTGTGTGCTGATGACTACAAAATATGATCATAAGGAGTAATGAGGAACAACAAAGAAAATATGAAGACAGCAGAGATAAATTATGATGTAATTTCTCAAAACAACACACTGGAAAGAGGGAAAAGGAGAAAGGAGGAAAGGAGGGAGAGAAAGAAAAGGAATGAATGGAAGAGAAATGAGGAAAATATAACCAGGGAAGATGGGAAGAAGCAATGCAGAAAAAGAGACTGATAAAAGAAAGGAAGGAAGAAGAAGAAAAGGAAAGGAAAAACAGAGAAAGTAGAAAAAGGAATGAAGAGATGAGAAAAAGAGGAAAAGGATGGAGAGAAAGGAGGAAAAGAAAAAGAAGGAAAAAGGAGGGAAGGAATAGAAAGAGGAGAGACAAGGAAAGGAATGTTAGAGAGAAGAAGAAAGGAAATAAGAGAAAAAAGAAAAGGAACAGAAGGAAAGAAGGAGAGAAGGAGGTTCAGGAAAGAAAGGAGGAAAGAAAAGGAAGGGAATTCTCGAAAGAAAGAAAAGGGAAAAATAGGAGGGGGAGAAGAGACGGAAAGAAGAGAAAGGGAGGTAAAGAAAGATGGGGAGGAGGGATGGAGAGAAGAGAAATAGGATGCGGAAAACGTGGGAAGTACGGAAGGAAGAGAAAAGAGAGAAAAAGGAAAGGGGAAAGAAGAGGAAAAGAAAGGAAATTAGAGGTGCGTGAAAAGGAGAGAGAGAGAGAGAGAGAGAGAGAGAATAGCTTGTGTTGGGAGGGTAGCAAGTGTCGTACGTTGCACCTGACGCCATTACTCCCTGTCGCCAAAGTTTCAAAGTGCAAGTTTTTCTCAGCTAAAAATGTCCCCTTGCACGTCCTCCAAACCAGGCTGTTGCTTTTTCTACACCCATCGCCGGGCAACTTGTCACTGAAGCTCCGCCCCTTTCCTGTAGTCCCTCCCTTATGTCTATGGGCGGTGGGCGAGGGGGCGGGGCCTAAGAGACGAGTAAACTAGGGGTAAACTATATTAATATATTTTTGTACGTACTTTATGTAATCTATGGTGCTATAACAAAAAGCTACAAATTACACAGAATAGACTATGGTGCAATATGTAAACTTGATCGTTAGGGAGAGGTGCAAGAAATCCTACTCACTGAGAATACAAGCCCTACTGGACATACCTTACTTTAGGCCACACCTCAAGAATCCATCGCATGCCCTTATCTGTCCATGAACTGTATCTCTCTCTCTCTCTCTCTACCTATCTCTCTATCTATCTATATCTATCTATCTACCTAAGGTAAACAGAGAGTGGGGAGACACTAGAAAAAGACAAAAGGGGGAGTGCAGACGAGAGAAGGACAACAAAGACGAACAATCTTGGGAAAGAAGTGGGACAGCAATAAAACGACGAGGAGGAGGAAGGTGAGAAGCGCATGAAGGAAGAGAAAGAGAGGAGAAGGGAAAGGAGAAAAGTCTGGGCGAAAGGAGAGTGAATGGAAAAGGGAAAGAATGAAACCATTACTTGAGGTGCCGATGACAGCCATTATTTTGACATGGGTGAAAAAAGGAAACAAAGAATTGAGGGAAGTAAGAGAGAGAAAGAGGAAAAAAGGGGGAAACAGAAGCAAGAAAGAAAACAACTGAATAGAAATGAAACAAAGAGAGGAGATACGGATGAAGTAAAAAAAGAAGAGAGAAGAATAAAACAGGACAGGAAAGAGACAATGGCGGGTAATAGGGAAGCCGAAATGAAATGAAACGAAATAATATAAAATAAAGTAACATAAAAAAGCAGAAAATATATGAAAAAAGGAGGATACGAATAGAAAAGGGAAGAGAGTACAAAAACTGAAATGACTGATGTGAAATATTAGGAAATAGGAACACAGTAAGATAAAAACAGAACAGACACAGGAAGGGAATGGTGAGAGAGAGAGAGAGAGAGAGAGAGAGAGAGAGAGAGAGAGAGAGAGAGAGAGAGAGAGAGAGAGAGAGAGAGAGAGAGAGAGAGAGAGAGAGAGAGAGAGAGAGAGAGAGAGAGAGTAAATGAGAAAAAGAGAGGAACTATCAGGAAAGAGGGAAGTAGATAAAGGAAAAGAACCCAAATACAAGGGAAAGAGGACAGGAAGGGAAAAAAGACTGAGACAAGAAAGAGGATGAGAGTGGCGAGAATAGAGGAAAAGATAAATGGAGGGGAAAATAATACAGTCTGGGAGCTAATGAGGACAGAGGAAAAGACGGAGTGAAAGAAACGAAAGGATGTGAAGAGAATTATCTGCAACCACCTTTGACAAGTTTTTGCGGCCATTTTTTGTCTTCTACTTTTTTTTTTTTTTCTTTTTTTTTGACAGCTCAGAACCTTCACATTTTTGTCGTGTGTCCGACTCTGAGCATAGTCTTCACAGCCTGTTCCGTACATACCATACACCTCCGTATGTCACCACTTCGACGTTAACATCCACCGTCCATTTTGAATACAGGATTGGTGTATTGGTACTAACTGGGGTGTTTTATGACATGTTGGAGGGTCCTCTAGTAGATCAGTAAAGTCTGCTTTATGAAATTCAAATCCATAACTGTTCCCTGCACCAGCCGGGTTTTGAACTGGGGTCCATTAGGACTGCATGCCACCTCTATCGATTCAGCCACCGCCTCCCCCTATACTCGTTTTATTCTAACTTGGTCTAAAAATTGTCATGTCTTCATCTTGACTCTTGAGCTATTTTAACATACTGATTGTAGAATATGATGATAGTCACGAAAAAAGTGCAAATGGAAAGGATGTAGAACGTTGCATTTCACTTCTTCTTCTTACTATTATTTATATTAAATATTAATATTCGAAATATTACATACTAAGTAATTTAGATATTGTCAGACAGCAAACTGAAGCAATCAAAGCAAAATTTCCCAGTATACAAGCACATTATAACTTGTAACCATATAAAAGTCATCACATCTACAGTACTATTATATACAGAATGTTATGATAGAACAGTTATATCAGATGGATTGTTTTTGTCTGAACTTCCATTCAGATATATAAAGCTCAAAGTCTATCTTGCTTACTGAATAACACATTCCAGAACCATTATATATAGAATTATATGTTAAGTAATTATATCAAATGGAATATCCTTCTATCTCAACTTCAGCGTAGACGTGTAAAGTTCAAAGTCTATCCTGCTAACCCAGTAACACTTTCCTCCCTCACGCTGTCGCCATAAACCTTTGAAGTACAGTTTCTGGGCAATGTCTTAAGCCCCTATAAACGCAGTCACTCCTTTGACGGCGTTGAAAGGGGCTATAAAAGAAACACGAAAAAGATCTCAGCAAATGGACATATACTAACCCCTTAACGTCACCTCTCTGAGTGTTTTTTCGTGTATGATATTTTGGGTGGCGTTTATGGTGCTATTCAAGGGATATTCAGGGTGTTTTTGATGACGATGGTGCTGGAATGGGATGCCTTCTCGTGTGGTGGCGTTGATATAGACCAGCGGTTCTCAAACTTTTTAGTATGTGACCCTGTTTGGAAAATTTCTGGACTTTGTGACCCACAGGAGAGAGAGAGAGAGAGAGAGAGAGAGAGAGAGAGAGAGAGAGAGAGAAACAGGTATATGGCCTATCATAGTTATTGTGAATATGCTAATAGTGTAAGAGGGATAATTACATTTTCAATTAAGTAACTAAAATACACTGAAAGCATTAGGCCTATTGTACGTCCGTGCGACCCATCAAAATTCCACTCGCGACCCACCTTTGCGTAGCGACCCACTGTTTGAGAATCATTAATACAGACTAACGGTGCCTCTGCCTGTTATACAAACGTCCCTCACCTCTCTCTCCCCAAAGAAGGATGGCGGACCACAGGAGGAGGGCAACTTCAGTTTGCGGTCAA
>NC_136981.1:35774336-35781836 GCF_032717465.1 Coenobita brevimanus | reverse complement strand
AGAAGGGAAGGGGAGGTTGGAGAAGGGAGGGAAAGAGGGAGGGAAGAAGAGAGGGAGGGAGAGAAGAAGAAGGAGTTGGAGGAGAGATAGAGGGAAATGAAGGGGTACTCAAGGGATTTCAGTGGGATATTTGGGAGTCTCTTGTGATGCCGTGGGATTTGGGTCCTAATTTTGTCCACAGGCCTTGTTTCCCTTGCTTAATGCCAGGGTAATTGTCCTCAGCTGGCCCACCATTTACTCTCTCTCTCTCTCTCTCTCTCTCTCTCTCTCTGCCTGTCTGTCTGTCTGTCTGTCTCTCTCTCTCCTTCCGTGCTCGCTTTCCTGTGTGTGTGTGTGTGTGTGTGTGTGTGTGTGTGTGTGTGTGTGTGTGTGTGTGTGTGTGTGTGCTTATTATTACTCACCTCCCCTCTCTCTCTCCCTCTCGGTGTGTTTGTGTGTTTTTATGGTCCCACTCTCTCTCTCTCTCTCTCTCTCTCTCTCTCTCTTTCGTGTGTGTGTGTGTGTGTGTGTGTGTGTGTGTGTGTGTGTGTGTGTTTGTCACCATTTATCTATTTATGCACCATTTATTTACTTTTATATACACTGCTTCAGTGCTCCATCATAATATAACTCCCTCATGGTCGGTATAACTCAGCTACTAATTACGATACGGTTCAGGTGAGAGCGATTCATAGGAGCCTAGGAGTTAACACTGTCACCATCAAGCTTCTCAAGGATAGGAGAGCTCGCCATCAAGCTTGTCGTGGATAGAACTCTAGTTTTTTATTTCCAGCGAACGTCAGAAAATTCAGTTCACCAAAGAATGAGTCATAGGAACCAGATAGTGTTAATAATGTCAATATTAACCCTTTCATGCACGGGACAACTCCAGCATTTTATACGGAAGAACGATAGACAAATTTTTTTCGAATGAGTGGGTCAAAGGAGCTTGAGTGCAAATGCTTTTTCTGGATTACATTCGTGAGCGTCTCTCCATTTCTTTCTTTCTTTCTGTCTTTTCATTCTTACCCTTCATCTGACAAAGTCAGAGGAGAGTGATCGTTCGTTCGTTCGTTTGCAGATTTCCTGCACCTATAGTGCAAGCCGGGCCATACATTAGCCCGGTCAGTGGGGTGTGGGCTGATTGAAAATAGTAAGTGGGAAGACTTGTCACTGGGATCAATAAGTGCCCGTCTAAGACTTGTTTGGCAGGGCGGCTGGCCTGGCGTTGAGATTTCGTTTCCGGGCCAGCACTCAGAAGCTATTCACTACTGAGTCATGAAATTTCACATAGTTATGTGTCCTAGGGTGAACTGGTGCCTTTTGATTGGTAGAATGATGTGTCTTAAGTAGTTTTTTTCCTTTTTTTAATAATAAAGGAAAAAAAAAATTTTCCGGAGGGTTTCATGTGACCTGCGCAAGGAATCTGAAGGGCCCAGGTTATGTGTCCTCAAGGCGTCCTCATTACGCTCACCTTTAAAAGAAAAGATTGGGTGGGGGGGTACCAGCACTTTGAAATGGGGAAAATGTAAGGGGCTTGCATCTCTGCTTCCATGTAATATTGGTTCAAGGTTATGCGTATTAATCATAAAACGACCTATCGAATTGCTCTCTGCGTATAATCAGAACGATGTGCAAAAGAAATGGACTAATTGCCCTCAGCGTTGGTGTTTGATCTCGTGTTAAAAATATGTTTGATACATATTCTCGTGAAACGCGCAGAGAGCCATGGTTATTCAGATGTAGCTGCTAGATAGATAGAGAGATGGATAGATAGACAGATAGACATATAGATGGAGAGAGAGAGAGAGAGAGAGAGAGAAGAAGGTTTTATACTGTATTGCTGCTATGCATTATTAACCTCCTCCTACGAAATTCAGGAAAGTTATGCATTTACCCAAGTAAGTTTGTTTGCTTGCGAAATATCTCAAAAATTTGTCATCTGACCCCAGTGATATTTGGAGGACGAGCGGGCGGTGGGTCAACGAAGGGATAATTACATTTTGAGGTGGACCTGGATCCGAATGCAGGAAATCATGAATTCTATTGGCGTTGGTGGAGGTATGAGCTTCTGAATTTGACCGATATTCTCCCTAACATGTTTCTTATTAATATTTTGTTTATTACACGTTACCGCCCTCTTCTGTGCTACATGAATTTTTCTAACATTGCCATAATCTACGCAAATAACTTAAGAAAGGGTATTAGCCAGCCACATCCAAAAATAAATCCCTAGGGAAGAAAGCGCTACGGAGCTTCCTTAATCGACGAGAACACGGACCACTGTATACCAGGGCAGACTAAAACTGTAGAGTTAATTGGCTATATGAGACCGTAAGGTATTTGTGAGGAAGGGAAGACAAAGACTTCAGTAAATCATAAATTCTACGGTCGTTGACGGAGGTATGCGCTCTCTAAATGGTTTCTGGTTTGCGCTGATATCAAAATTCACCTCAAATTACTCGGGACCAAAATAAGCCGAGGATATAATAGAAAAACAGATAATGAGAAAAATATGCAGGATGATTTGTAACATTTTCTTCACTCGCATGATAGAAAAGTGACTGTCATGTTTTGCTGATTACGCATTACAACAGAAGAAAGAAAAAAAAGAAGCAGAAATGACAATAGTAGTTTTACAGGTAATTTCACGAATAGATCTCGTAAATCACACTCGTTCTACTGTGTGACCAAACAAATTTATGTAATTATGTCGGTGAGGATAATTCAGTGTAACAGTTTCAAATTACTGTATAGTCTACTCAAGATTATTATTTCATTTTCTTATTCGTGTGCATGCCACTTTATGTAAATTTGTGAGTCAACTCAAATATTCTGCAGTATATTTCTCTCTCTTTGCAGGTGCTATTAACTGTAGTGTAACAACAATGTTTTTGCAATGATATCAAGGAGCTTTTTGATGCCCTTGGATTGAACTATGAATCCCATCACTGGAGGTTGTTTACTGATAGATCTCTCTACAGCATTAAAGCTGTTCTGTTACTCACACGAAACACCATGCCTTCCATTCCATCTGCACACTCAGTTACTTTAAGAGAGACATATGAAACTCCTTTCTTTCGCTCTAGATCGCATAAAATACAGTGAGCATGAATGGCTTGTTTGTGCAGATTTGAAAGCTGTTGTCATTCGTAATGGATTGGAAACTGGTTATACCAAGTACATGTATTTTCCAAGTAAGTGGAACAGCTGAGCAAGATCAGGACATTACACTCAGTCGGAATGGCCACCACAAGATTCACTAACACAGGATGCCACAATGTTATTAATGAACCGCCAGTAAAAAAGATCATTTTGCCACCACTTCACATAAAACTGAGCTCAACGAAACAGTCTGCCAAAGCGCTGAAGCATGTTAAACCAACATTCCTGTACCTCAAGGAGAAATTTCCTCAAATAAGTGATGCTAACATCAAAGAAGGCATATTTGTCGGCCCTCGAATTCGTCAGCTCATGTTTAACAATCATTTTCAAGCAATGATGGATGAAACTGAGCAGCCTTGTGTGCATTTAAAGGTGTGTGCAGTGGTCTCCTGGGAAAGCACAGGTAGGACCATCATGATATTTTAGTAAATGACCCTATCAAATCTTACCAACGTCTAGGTTGTAAAATGTCACTGAAACTACATTTTCTGCATCTGCATCTTTTCTTTCTTTCCCTTTTCCCAGAGAATCCCGGGGCTGTCAGTGATGAACATGGAGAGAGGCTACGTCAAGTTATAACAGGAATGGAAAGTAGGTGCAAAGGGAAATGGAACCCAGCCATGTTTGCTGGACTCTGATTCATGACCAACCAGAGGTATTGCACAAAGGAAAAAGAAAATAAATACACAAATTCATTCCAAATTCATTGTTCAGTGTTTATTGGGATTAGGTATTTGAAATTATAGATTTGATGGACCAGTTCCAAGTGAAAAAGACAATATTTTTAAGTGTTCTCTGTTTTTCTCATAATGTTTCAATATTTTGCGCCATGAAGGTTTACGAAGCTACTACACAAAACTGAGACGTGCAAGAGGTATATAGTTGTCAGGTTCAGAATCAACACCTCTACATTGACAATAAAAACATGGATTGGACTAAGTTTTTATTCTTACCCCGATATTTGTTAAACAGTGTTACCAGAGCGGTGATGACTTCTAAGAAATGATAATTCAATAATCTGTTGTTAACTGACGAAGCGTTTTTGGTCGTAGTGTAAACATGTTAATATTCTTTCTGTGACACGTACAAAACATAGTACGAAAAGACTTATGGTAATTATTAAATGTTTATTCAGTGAGTTGCAAATATTTCTTTTTTGTTTTTCCAATCCTTTTTATTTTTTATAGCTAATGTAGTACATATAAGAAGTTTCGGAACTTTAATGATGTTACACAATACATGCAAAATATAGCACAAAAATAATTAAGGCGATAAAAATTAACTATTTATTCAATGGACTACATACCATTTATCCTTTTCTTTTCTTTTCTTTCTATAACTTTCTTTTTTTTTTTTTTTTTTTATAGCTAACTTACTATGGTAGCACAAAAAGTACCATTTATTTCTCTTTCTTCTTCTCTATTTTTTTTTTTTTTTTCACAACTAACGTCTATCTATCTATCTATAGCCCGACGCCCTAATCCCGCAAAGGGTGGCCGCAGACAAAACGCCTCCAAGTCACTCTGTCACCCACCATTTGACTCCCCTCCCCCCAACTCACCCCCCCCTCCCTCATATACCTCTCAACTCCATCCCTCCACCTCATCCTTGGTCTACCCCTCCCTCTCCCTCCCTCCACCTCACCTACATACACCCTCTTAGTCAGTCTTTCATTCTCCATTCTCTCCACATGTCCAAACCACCTCAGTGTATTTCTCCTAATCTTTTCAACCACATCCACATCTACCCCACAACGTTCCTTCACTTCTTCATTCGTCAACCTGTCCCTCCACGTCACTCCACATGCTCCTCTCAAGTAACTCATTTCCACTGCTCTCACTCTTGACTTGTTCCCCTCTTGCAAGGTCCACGCCTCGCTTCCATACGTCAGGGTAGGGATCACAATACCATCATGCAGTGACTTCTTAACTTCCATACTCACCTCCCTATTTCTCATCACTGCTTTCAGTGTACCAACAACCTTTCTTCCCTGCTGTACCCTTTCACGTACTTCATCCCCCAAAGTTCCATCTTTACTCATCACACTACCCAAGTACTTGAATGCACTCACATTCTCCATATCCTCACCATCCAACCTCACTGCACACTCTGTGACTTCATTCCTCTCAAACACCATAACTTTACTTTTGTTTACATTAACTTTCAGCTTCCTCCTCCTACACACTGTCCCAAATTCATTCACCAAACCTTGCAACTCCCATTCATCTTCACTCAACAATACTGTATCATCAGCAAACAGCAACACCGGAAGCTTCCAAATCTCACCCTCATTCATTAGGGCCACCCCCACATCCACTGCCCTACCTTGCACCTCCTTTACAACCCCATCCATATATATATTAAACAGCCATGGAGACATCACACACCCCTGTTTCAGTCCCACATTGAGATCAAAGAACTCACTCAGCTCACCATCCACAACTAACGTAATACATGTAAAACGTAACACAGCCCAACCACTTCCATGGTTCGGAAAAGCATTCACTTGAACGAACCCAGACTGACATGGCCCAACTGAGGATTCAATATTTGCTTATATATATTTCCAGAGTGAGCAGCCAGGCCCCCCGGCGAGCCCCAGACAAACCCATAAGAGAGAAATTCAGGCCACAGACGTAAAGGGGAAAGGCAAAGGGAGAGAAAAAGCGACTCGGCCTTGCTTCACCTTATGACTATGGTAGAGGGACGCCTTCATATGGTGGGACAGACGTAACCAGGCGGAGGAACTGCCCGGTTTTATAAGGGTCCCTCTATCAGGACTCCATATTATAAATACAAATCATAATAGACAGCATGATGGATAGATAGATAGATAGAAGCACCAAGCCAGGGTGTGAGATAGGTAGTGTATCAGCGAGAATCTAGCAAAAGGAAATTAGCTTGCAACTCTTAAAGTGAAGGAATGCTAGAAGTGCACCGGAAGCAGTACATACACACAGACATACAGTGTTCTAGAAGCTTCTACGACAGTATAGCACACGTGACACGACCCCTGCTAAACGAGAATGTAGGGATCAGGGCTCAGAAAGGGGCTTGCCATAGAACCGGCAAGCAGTGGAGAGATCAAATAAGAAGAGGGGTCCGACTGGTTGACATCTGACCTTTCCCTATGGCCTTAATCTTCATATTATTTTCAAAGCCGACTCTTCTTCCTTACCCTATCATCAGTCATTAACTATGTATGGTCTAAAATGGATGATAACTGTTTAAGCTGCCTTGTTAGGTGATAATCTAGCCAAGCCCTGGGCCTTTTGACGTTTGGTGTGTTCTTCTCAAAATCAAAAGACTTATTCCTTAGCTGACCTTAATCCTTTCCTCCAAGTTTGGTTAAAATCGAATCAAAAGTGTATGAGATTTTCTTCACACACACACACACACACACACACACACACACACACACACACACACACACACGCACGGTGACAAAAATGATACCCCGCTCTCGTTTCGCAGGCGCGGGTGTCATAAGAAAGAACGCTCCCGTATTTCAGTGGTTAAGGGCAAATGAAATCGTTCGCTTTTTGTCTAGCACGCAAACATGGCCGTGAGGAGATAAAACTTACGAGTAAGAAAGGACGACAGGAGAAGCAACAGACAGCCAAGATCCGTTTCCCCTTCCCCCTGTCTCTCTCACTTCACACCTAAGCCCCTTCACTCTTTCTCTCTTCCATCTAACCCTCCTCCCACTCTTCTCCATTCCTCCTTCCATCCTTCATCCAGTGATCATCTTCCTATCCTTCCTTCCCCCTTTGGAGGTAGGTAGGGACTCTCATCATCCACACACTTCATGTAATGCTGCGTACACCTTCCTTCACTTCTATCATTCTCTGCCTGTATCTGCCCTCCTCTCTTCCTACTTGCTCCTACTCTTCCTGTCACCTTTTATTACTCTTCTCTCCACTTCAGGTGGCTCTACACTGAGTGACAAGCCTAATGGTTTCCTGTGACCTAGAAAACCTTTTACAATGCTGGGTGGTAATCATATAACCAAAGAAGGGGGTGATGTGGATCCTATTATGGTGACCGTGTTAACTGGACGGAGTGACGCAACTGCGACGTCCATCCAGGAAACAAATCTCCACACACCTTTTCGCGTCGCGCTATGGCGAGGCGCGTTCTGCCACAGGAGAACATCGATTCACTGCTCGGGACGGCTCTGCAGGGGTGGTTGCTTGCCTGTGGTTGATGGGTCTGCATTACTAGACAGATCAGGGTTACTCAACAACAATAATTCTCCCATCCCTCCTTTTACCTTTCTTCCACTCATACCTCAACTCCCTCATCCCACCCGTACACCCCGTACACACAACCACACTTCCTTCAAATCCTCTTACC
>NC_136981.1:35746836-35769336 GCF_032717465.1 Coenobita brevimanus | reverse complement strand
AAAATTCAGGAAGAAAAGGGATAAAGGTGAGAGGGGAAAGAAGAAAAGGAATAATTGAGAGAGGAGGAAAAAGAAGAGGAATAAGGGAGAGAGGAGGAAAAAGAAGAGGAATAAGATAGAGAGGAGGGGAAGTTGGATACAATAAGATGCAGTATAAGGTGAGAGGGGAGAAGTCCGGTGGTGAGGGGGAAGGGAGAGGGAAAAGGGAGGGGGGGAAAGAAGAATGAGGATAGAAGGATGAGGAGAAAAAACACGCGAAATAAGGGCAAAAGGAGGGGGAAGTAAATAAGGCAGGGGAATGGAGGGAGGGGGAGCATTCTGTTGGTGACGTAAATCCATTAAGGTCTCATCAGGCTTCCCTTCCACGCCCCTTCCCCTGCACCCCACCCCAGGCACACCTATTACACGAAGGCCCCAGGTCCAGAAAGGGGGGCTAGATTATGGAGGGTAAGATTAGGGATTAGAATAGATTAGGCTGGGTTTGAAGGGTTAGATTAGGGACTGGAATGGGACCTTAGTTTAGGTTAGAGTAGGGGGGCAGAAGAGGTAGGTTAGGTTAGCTTTGGGTTTGGATGTGTTAGACTGGGGTTTGACATGGGTGGCAGCGTTGGATTAGGCTAGGTTAGGTTCAGTTAGGGACAATATTGGGATTTATTTTTGTTAAGCATCTGACCCCTGAGGCCCAGCACCCCTCAGTACCATACACCATCACATGTCACCACTTAGGTTATGGAAGGGACTAGAACAGTAGGCTAGGTTAGGTTAGGGACCAGAATAAGTTGGATCAATTAGTATAAGCTTGGTTAGGTAGGGATGGGGTATAGGGATTAACATGGGACGTATGATTTGGTTAGGTTAGATTAGGGAGTGAAGTGGGAGGTTAATTAGGGACGGTTTGATCAGGGACTAGAAGAGAAGGCTACAATAAGTTAGATACCAGCTTAAGTAGGTTAGGTTAGGTTTGGTTAGGGTAGGTTAGGTGTGGTTGATTTGGGATTAGAGTGTCACATGTTAAGCTGAGTTAATATGAATTTGGTTAGGTTAGGCTATGTATCGTTAGCAACGAAAATATAAATAGGATAAACTGGATAAGGTTAGGTTAGGTTAAGTTAGATTAGGTCGGGAAACAGAAGAGGGTAGTAGGACAGATAGCAATAAGGGAAGGTAGGAGAATACTAACCATAATCAAGAGGAGAATAAAAGGTTTCTCTATCCTCTCCCCTCTCTTTCCTCACCATATCTCACCGTTTCTTTATCCTCTTTCCTCTTCTTCGTGTTTCATTTCCTTCCTCTTTCTTTTTGTATTCCTCTATGCTTTCCTAACGTCTTTCCTCTGTCATCCAAACTTCAACATCCTCCATTCTTTGAGTTTCTCTGCCCTCTCTCATTCCCCTTTTACTTTCCTCTAATATCTCCCTTTTCCCTGGCCTTCTACTTTCTCCCTTGCCTCCATTCTTTCCTCTTAACCTTTCTCTCTGTCTCTGTGTGTCTACCTTCTCTCTTAGCCTCTATCCTCTGCGTCTCTTATCTGCGTATTTCTCTCTTCTTTCTCCCTCACATTCTTCCTTCTCTCCTATTTCCTTGTTTCTCTCTCATCTCACATTCTTCTTATACTTTCATCACCTCTCGTAGTTTTCCTTCTCTCTGCCTTTTCTCCATCGTGTTAAACATTCTTTCATATCTTCATTTTCTTAGTCCTTTCTTCTTTAGCCTTCCTCTTACCCCTTTTTATTCCCGTTTTTCTACCCTCTTTCCTTCCTTCTTTACTCCTTCCTTTTCTACATACATACTGTGCCTATCGCCTTTTCTCCCTTCCCTTCCCCCTGTTTCTCCGTCCTCTCTCCATTCATCTTTAATTTCCTCGGTAATTCCTTTCCTCACACTCACATCTTTAAACTATACTTTCCTCCATCTATTCTTCTCCCTGTTTTCTATACCTAATTTCCCACCTTCTTCTCCTCCCTCCTCTTTCCTGTCCTCCTCCTCTCCTCTTCACCTCCTTTCTTCCCTATTCTCTCCTCAGACTCCTCTCGCAGCACCTATCCTATTTCTCGGTCCTTCAAGCTTAGAACACTCCCCTTGCTCCCACCTTCACCCTACCGCACCACCCTGCCTCATACCATTCCCTACCACACCACTCTGCCTTATACCCATCCGTACCACACCATTCTGCCTTATACCCATCCGTACCACACCACTCTGCCTCATCAACCCCAAGCACACCACCCTGTCTCATACCAACCCCTACCACACCACCCTGCCTCATACTCATCAGTACCACATCACTATGCCTCATACCCACCCCTACACCACTCTGCCTCATAACCTCCTCTACCACACCAATCTGCCTCATATCCTTCTCTACCACACCGCCCTGCCTCATACCTACCCCTACTACATCACCCTGCATCATACCTATCCCATCCCTTCCACAACTTAGTAGGTGCTAAGGCTCAACAAACCCGTCGCCGGTAGTCATTTTAGTGCTGACGTATAAACACAACAGAATATCTGGTCAAAGATGTCACATATCAAATTTGGAGTACATCTGGAGAAAATTGACGATTATATGCCCATATGAAATTTTAGGCCCGACCCGCCTGACACTGACCCTCCTACAGCAAACTGGGGGGTGACCCCCTGACGTAATGAGGCATGTCATAGGATGCAGATTTGAAAGATGCACATTTAGGTTTTGGTTTCATGTCGATATGACGATTTTGGTAGGAGTAGTGGCGAAAAAACGATTTTTTAACTTTTTTTTTTTTTTTTTAACATTTTTTGATCCTACAGCCTCGGCCTTGGCCCAGTTTGGCCCAAAATATAATCAGGTGGTCAGAAGATCACAGCCCATCATCCCTGTAATTTTAGGTAAAATCGCACAAGTAGTTCTCGCGTAAAGTTCTTAGCTGACAGACAGACAGACAGACAGACAGACAGACAGACAGACAGACAGACAGACAGACAGACAGACAGACAGACAAACTGAATGAAAGCATTACCTGTCCCCGAGCCCCTCCGGGTCAGGGAAGGGTGATAATCTCATCAAAGTTTCACAACACTTTTTTTGGAATAAACGTTCTTACCTTAAGAATCTTCTGGGATTCCTCTGTGCTATATTCAGTATATACAATGAGACCTGATCCGTTGGCGTTGTCCGTCTCGGTATTCAGGAAACACTTGATAAAATTCCTTATAAAATACATAAGAAATTGAAAGTGTATGGGTTCAGGGGCAATGTGCTGTGATGGGTTGACACTTGGCTTGCAGAACTTAAACAGTCAAAATACACAGTAAAGAATCAGACTGGAAAGATGTTACAAGTAGCGTGCCGCAGGTGTCGGTATTAGGTCCTATTCTGTTTTTAATACATACCGTAAATACACACACACACACACACACACACACACACACACACACACACACACACACACACACACATATATATATATATATATATATATATATATATATATATATATATATATATGATGCAGATAAAGTTGCTTGCTAAGATTTCCTTTCCTATAGAGAGGACCGGGCCCTTTTGTGGCCCAGTGTTGTGTCTTTTTGCCAGTGTTGTCTCCTGGTGCAGCTGCCCACCAGGGGGCGCGCTAGGAGCGGCTTGCTCTGGCAGATAATTTTTTATTTATTTATTTTTTTGTAAAGTATCCAAATTTGCTGATGACACCAAAGTTGGAAATAGAGCAGACTTATAGAGAGGCAGGCAATTCAGAGTGATGTCGGTAGACTGTTCAACTGGGCCCGAACATGGCACATGGACTTTAATATTAGTAACTGAGAAGCGCTAAACATTGGAAATACAAATGAAAAAAACAGTTACAGTATCAATAATACTTATCTCGATAAAGTCAGACATGAAAAAGACTTAGGAATTATGGTAACAAGTGATCTTAACGACTGCAAACAGTGTACAGAGGCTGTTGAGAAAGCCACAAAATTAATCGGATTCATTGGTAGGGCATTTTAATTTAAGAAAATGTCATTCTTACCTTGTGTTTTTCTCAAGTACGTCCACAGTTAGAATATTGTGTCCAGTTATGGTCGCCTTATTACATAAGAAAAAAAAATAAAGCTAGAAACTTGAGAGAGTGCAACGAAGAGTGACAAAACTGATACCTAGATTGAGGAATAAAACATACGAGGAGCGTTTAGAAGTCCTGAATCTCTTTACCTTCATTAAAAGCAGGTTACGAGGAGATTTAATTCAAATATTCAGAATATTCAAAGGACGCTCTAATATTGCCATCAATAAATACTTCACACTTGATTGCTTGAACTAGAATAGAGGTAACGGGCATAAAACTATCGCAAACGATTTCAGTCACATGAAGCTAAGCCTTTCTTTCCTCTTAAAAGAGATGTAAATTAATGAAACAAATTGCCCTCCTGTGTAGTAAACTGTGATATGGAATTTACCTTTGAAGATTGTTTCTAACCCCTAAGTGAGTATGTGCTGTCTTCTAATCCCCTGAATAATACAGTTCGATAGCATATATAACTTTTTTGTTTTTTCAGAGCCTGAAGGATACAGTCGTAGAGCAACATCGATTAATATTGTTGAATTAATCTTACTTTTCGTTTCAGGTAGACAGTGTAGAATAAGATTATCATTCCCTTTTTCCTATTAAACATCCATGATAGTTTTTCTATGCTGCTTGGTGGTCCTTCTAACTGTTTGCTTCCGGCTACGGCTATAGGATTTGGTGGTAGGGGGTGACGAGAAGCCTCTGCTTCTTTATCCTTGTCTTTAACTGATAGAAGAGTTTTGTTAGTTATAACTTTCCCTACACCAGACAGCCACGGCAGAACCATCAGGTCTATTGTTGAAAGCTTTCCTTTGTGCTTTGCACAACACCCAGCCTCATACGCACCCTCACCCTCACCCTTGCAACTTGCCTCACCCGTACCAACGCATCGTACCTACTAACTGCTCCCTTTTGTCCCCTCCCCCCTTCCCCTTCATCCTCCCTTTGGGCCCTGGCAGCGGATATTAATGAGGCTCGACGTCTTACACACGCCCTGGGGATTCTCAACCTAGGGTTCGTAGAATATTCCGCTCTTCCCTTCTTTACCTTACTTTCTTTAATCCTCTGGCTTCCCAAAGTCCAGCTTTTCTGCATTTTTCTCTTCACTTTCCTTTGTCTTTATTTTTTACGCTTTCCTCCGTTTTCCTTATTGTTCCGCCTCCTTTCACTCCATTCATTTTACTACTCTCATTTCTCACAGAATCGTGTTATTTATAGCACATCGTTTCTCCTATTCAGCAAGGTTCTTTTCAGTCTTTAGTTTTCTTTTCATCTCTTCCTACCTTTTACTTTCATTTTCACCCCTTCTCCATCCTCTTGCAATCCACCCACAGTCGTCCAAATTCCAACGCGCCGTTTTCTCTTTTTCAAGAAATTCCTGATCGCTTTTCTCTTTACCTCTTCCTCCCTTTTCCTTCACTTGTCACCTTATCTTCATCCTCTTTTACTTCTCCCAAGATAGTTCAAATTCCGGCAGGTTTTGTCTCCCTTTTCAGTAATTGGTCTTCGTTCTTTATTTTTTTTAGCCCTTCGTCTCTTCTTCTTCCCTTTCTACGCCCTCCCTATTCCCTCCTTTATCTACCGATCACTCTTTTTACAGCCGTCCAAATACTAGAAAAACTTTTTCTTTTTCACTTTACGAAATTCGTCCTCTCTGTCTGTCTCTGTCTCTGTCTCTGTCTGTCTGTCTCTGACCGTTACCCCTTCCTTCCGCTTTCTTTCATCTTTACCTCTTCCTTTTCCTTTTCCATCTTCCTCTCATTCCTCTTGTAATCTGCTTAGCAATCTCCATTTTTCTCTCCTCGTTCTCACCTTTCTTCAACTCCAGCTCCTACTCTGTTTTCCTCTCACTTTCCTGCACTCACTCAAGTTATAGCTCACTGTTTCTTCTTTTCACATTTTTTTCCTCCCTAAAATCTCTCTCTCTCTCTCTCTCTCTCTCTCTCTTTTTACCCATTATTATTCCTATATTTTTTCACCTCTTCTTCTCCCTGATCTTTCCTTTACCACTGTGGTTTCTTCCTATCTTTAACTATCTTTCATTCCAGTTAAAGTCATTCAAGTTCCGCAACATCCTACTTTTCGGCAAACTTCTCTTCAGTCCTTCCTTCTTCCTCCGTTTTCATCTTTTCCTCTTCCATTGTTTATCTTTCTCCCACTCATGGTACCGTCACCCAAATTCTAACATTCCCTGATGCCCAGTCAGTAAATTCTTCTTTATTCCCTTTCTTTCTCCTCTGTACCTCTTCATCCACCTTTATTTTTCACTTTCTCTTCTTTTTATTATCTCAAATTCTAATCACACAACGTCTTCTCGTCTTACTGGCATGCTTATCTTGTCTCCTCTCGTCCTTCCTTTTTACCTGTCCCCGCCTCGGAGGGGCTCGGGTACGGGTATTGTTTTCACTCGGTTTGTCTGATTGTTTGTCCGTCTATCTGTCTGTTAATA
The DNA here is from genome assembly GCF_032717465.1 of Coenobita brevimanus. Classification (NCBI taxonomy): domain Eukaryota; kingdom Metazoa; phylum Arthropoda; class Malacostraca; order Decapoda; family Coenobitidae; genus Coenobita; species Coenobita brevimanus. The sequence goes on along the minus strand of NC_136981.1, from coordinate 35,762,838 downwards.
TCTTTATGCGAAAATTGCTGGTGTGATTTTGACCAAAATTACAGGGATGATGGGCTATGGCCTTCTGATCACTTGATAAAATTTTGGGCCAAATTGGGCCAAGGCACAGGCTGTAGGCCTCCAAAAAGATAAATGTGAAAAAATTCGTTTTTTCGCCGTAACTCCTTTCAAATTCGTCATTTTGACATGACACCTAAACCTAAAGGTGCATATTTCAAATATGCATCCTATAACATGCCTCGTTACGTCAGGAAGGTCACCCGCCCCCCCCCTCCCAGTCAGCGGTAGGGGGGTTCAGTGTCAGGTGGGTTGGGCCTAAAACTTCAGATTGGCATAAAATCGTCAATTTTCGCCCGATGTACTCCAAATTTGATACGTGACATTTTTGACTAGATATCCTGTTGTGTTTATACGTCAGCATTAAAATGACTGCCGGGGATGGGTTTGCTGTGCCTTGTCACCGCTTCTTGTCGTTCCTTTTTTTCCAACATTCTCTTTCTTTCTTCTCCTTTTTCCACTTACCATCACGAAGATCGAGCAGGTCCTCCTTTTCTTTAATTTCTCATTCTCCCCTTTTCACATTCTATAAGCTCTTTCCCCTCTTTTGTGTTTCACTTTCGTCCTTTTTCTTTCTCTACTTCTCTATCGTGCCTTCTCTGTTCTTCCAACTTCGCCACCTTCCTTTCCCCATGTTTCTTCTGTCCTCTTTCATTCCTCCTTGACTTTCCTCCAGCCTCTCTTTTCTCCCTTCTGCTGTCTTCTCTTTTGCCTTCAGCCTTTACCTCTCTCTTATCACCGAGTTTCTCTCTTTTTCCTTGTTTTCGCTTTTGCAACTCTCCTTCTTGTTTCTCTCTTATCTCACCTTCCTCCTATACGGTCTTCATCCCTCCTAATTCTCATTCTTTTTTACAGTCGCTTTCCTTCATCTCATCTTTTCCTCAGTCAATTCTCCTTTGTCTTTAGTTTTCCTCTTTTCCACCTTAATTCTTGTTTTTTTTAACCTTCTCTTTCCTCTTTTACTCATTTCTTTTCTGCACTCACCTCTCCCCTATTTAATATCCATCACCTACATTCTCCATTTCCTCGATATATTCTCTTTCCTTCTTTATTTTAGTCAGTTTCTCCTTTGTTTACCATCTCGCTATTACTCTTAACTCTCCTTCATCTTTCCTTCCTTCCTTTTCTCTCTACCTATCCCATTTCTCCTCACTGCCTTCCCTTCTGTTCCCTACCTTCTTCTTTCCCATCCAACTTCCTTTCGTCTCTACCCTTTTCTCAAACTCCTTTCCCATCCAACTTCCTTTCGTCTCTACCCTTTTCTCAAACTCCTTTCCCACTTTTCTTTGATGCCCTAGCTTACAACGCCCCCCTTATCCCCCGCCAGATCCCTACCACACCACCCTGCCTCATACCCATCCCTACCACACCACCCTGTCCCATACCCATCCCTACCACACCACCCTGCCTTATACCCTACTCTACCCTACCTTACCCTATCACACCACCCTGCCTCACACCTACTCCTAGCACACCACCCTGCCTCATACCCACCCTACCACACCACCCTGCCTCATACCCACCCTACCACACCACCCTGCCCCATATCTATCCCTACCACACCACACTGCCTCATACCCTACCATATCACACCACCCTGCCTCATACCCATCCTTATCACACCACCCTGCCTCATACCTACCCTACCACACCACCCTGCCTCATTCCCTGCTCTACCCTACCACACCACGATGCCCTATACCTTACCCTATCACACCACCCTGCCTCATACCCATCCTTACCACACCACCCTGCCTCATACCCTGCTCTACCCTACCACACCACGCTGCCCTATACCTTACCCTATCACACCACCCTGCCTCATACCCATCCTTACCACACCACCATGCCTCATTCCCATCCCTACCACACCACCCTGCCTCATTCCCATCCCTACCACACCACCCTGCCTCATACCCACTTCTACCACATCACCCTGCCTCATACCCACACCTACCACACCACCCTGCCTCATACCTACTCCTAGCACACCACCCTGACTCATACCCACCCCTACCACACCACCCTGTCTCGTACCATCCCTATCACACGCACTGCCTCATACCTACCCCTAGCACCCCACCATACCTCATACCCACCCTCACCCCCACCCAATCACCCTGCCTTACCTTTACCAACTCACCCTACCTAATATTTGCCCCTTTTTGTCCTCCCCCCCTCCCCTCCATCCTCCCTTCGGGCCCCGGCAGAGGATATTAATGAGGGTCGACGTCTTACACACTCCCTCAGGATTCCCAACCTCGGGTAAGCAGAATATTCCTCTCTTCCCTTCTTTACCTTGCTCTCTTTTATCCTCTGTCCCCCCAGATTCCTGCTTTTCTGCATTTTGTCATCATTTTCCCACTCTCTCTCTCTCTTTCTCTCTCTCTCTCTTTCTCTCTCTCTCTCTCTCTCTCTCTCTCTCTCTCTCTCTTTCCTCCATTTTCCTTCATCTCCTCCTCATCCATTCTTATCCTCCTCACATGCCTCCTCCTAGACTCGTCAAAATTCCAACACGTTTTTTCCCCTCGTCATGAAATATCTCTGCATTTTTTTGTTGCCTCTTCCTCCCCTTTCCTTCCTTCTTCATTTTTTCTTCGATTTCTTGTCTCTCATTATTTTTCAGAGTCTTCCAAATTCCATCTTGTCTTGTCTACATTCTCTGGAAAATTTTTAACATCTTTAACCCCTTCCTCGCTCTTGTTTTTCTGTTCCATTTTTTAAAGTTCCTCTCTTTTCTCCTGTAGGCGTCCAATTCCATCACGTCCTGCATCTCATTCACCAGTCTCTCCCTTTCTTCCCTCATGTTCGCTCTTCTTCACCTCCGTCTCCTCCTTTCTCCATCGTCTGATTTCTGCCCTCACACAAATTCCAGTTCATTCTGTTTCCTTTTGCAATATATTCCTTTTGGTTTCCTCCTCCTCCTCCTCCTCCTCCTCCTCCTCCTCTCTCTCTCTCTCTCTCTCTCTCTCTCTCTCTCTCTCTCTCTCTCTCTCTCTTAACTCTTCTCCCCTTTTTAATCTCCGCCTCCTCTTCCTTCTCTAACTCATTCTCTTTCCTTTTAAACAGTTTTCTTTTCTTTTCTTTTTTTATATTTCTCCTGTTTCCTTTTTTGCTCTTGTCTCTTCTAATTACTCTCATTTTATCATCTCCTCTTCCTTCCCCTTTTCACCTCCTCTTCTTCCTATCTTTGTCGTCCTCTCCTTCAACTTAGTCGTTTCAGCAACATCCTGCCTCGCCCTAAATCAAACTCTTCTTTCTTCCTTTCTCTCTCTTTCTCTCTCTCTCTCTCTCTCTTCATAATATCCCAGTTTTTGATTCTTTACCTTTCTTTATTCCTGATACAAACGTCTAAATTCCTCAGCAAACAATTCTTTCTTACCTGCTCCTCTTATTCCGGTTCATTTCTTCATTCTCCTTTATTTTTCACTTCCTCTTCCTCATTTTTTTCATTTCGACCCTAGTCCTCTGTTCCCAGCACATCTTGCCTTCTTTTCAGCAAGTTCTTCTTCCCCTTTCCTTCCTTCTTCTTTGCCACCTCCTTCTCTTCCTTGTCCTTCATTTCCACCTCCTTCTCTTCCTTCTCGTTCATTTCCACCTCCACCTCTCTCTTCTCCTTCATTTCCCCTTCCTTCTCTTCCTTCTCGCTCATTTCCACCTCCTTTTCCTCCTTTCTTCATTTTTCCTACTTATCACATAAGCTCGACGGTCTCTCCCCTTTCTGCAAGTTATCATTCACTCATATTCTCCATTGATTTCTATTCCCACCTTCTCAACTTCGTCTCTTTATGTTGCTCGTGTGAGGTCAAGTAGATAATGTCGAATATCTGAATGGCGAGAAATTGATGTATGGTTTGCTTCTCTGGACATTTTGATGGTATTATCTGGTTCTGTGTTTTTCTGTTCCCGTTTCCACATCATGCCCCGGTCATATGTAAAGAGGGGATAGGCTTGGGATGATGACGGTGATGATGATCGTTCTTGTGTTTTCATCTCTCTTGTGTCACAGCCCTCCCCCCTTCCATTTTCCTTTCCAGGCCTCAACTCAGAAATTTTCCGCTTTCTTCCACGTCCTCTTCATCCCTTCCTTCATGTCTTTCTCTGTCCTTTAATCCTGCCTATAATATATCAGGCTTCTCTACTTCCAGATCTCATAAAAATCTCTCTGCACCATTCCAAATCACTATTAAAATTCTTCATCATTTTAACCCAAATTTTCACCGTCTCTCTCTCTCTCTCTCTCTCTCTCTCTCTCTCTCTCTCTCAACTGGGCACCATTCCCTCCTGTAATTGAAATTCTTCCCCTTTCTCCCTCTTATCACTCATTCAGTCGTAATTTCCGCCTCTCATTCATCCCACGTTTCCCTATTTCCTAATCTTACATTTTTCCTCTCATTGCCTTTGCCTTCTCTGTCTCCGTATTTTCCAAGCTTTCTCTTTTCTGTCTTCTTTTCATCTCTTCAACTCTTGCATTTTCCTCTTTCCATTATTCTGTCATTCTTGTATCTTCACCTTTTTCCATCATTCATTCCCTCAAAGATTCTCCCTCTTTCCGCTTGTTCCTCTTTCTTTCCTGTTTCTCTCTTTAGCTCTTACATTTTCCCCTTTCCATTCATCCCAGTTATTCTAATTTTCCTAAGTAATTTTCCCCTTCTTTTCCCCCAGAAAATCTTCCTCTTTTCCCCTTACTCCTGATTAATAACTATTTTCCTTCCGTCATCTCTTATATTCTTGTCTTCCATTTCATTCCATCCATTTTTATTATCCTCAGTTACTGTTCCCTTTCTTTCCCTCAGAAATTCTCCCTCTTTTTCTTTACTCCTCTTAATTTCCTGTCTTTCTTAAGGACTTACACCTTCATCTTCCATTCATCTCAGTTATTTTAATAACCTGAACTTCTTTCCCGCTGCTTCCCCCAGAAATTCTCCTTCCCCTTAACTCTTTTTCAGCCACGTTTATGCTATCAAAATCCCGTTAATCTCAACCGTATCCTCATCCCCTCCTTCACAGTTTTTCCCCTTTACCCGCGATGCATCTTACTTTTTTCCTTCTCTTGCATCTTTCCGTTTCATTCATTTCCTCTTCTGTTTGATTCTAGTCACTCTTCGTTCTTCATCTTTGCCATGACTTTATTATTATTTTTAGGTCCTTCATTTTATTCCATATTGCGTTTTTTTTCTTTCCACTTGTCCCCTCAACTCCCCCTAGACTCCTTCCCTCTCTTTATAACTCTTTCTCTCTTCTTTCCTTCCTTCTTCCAGTTTTCCTCATTTCCTCTTGTTTATTCCCGTGTTCCTCTAGTTCCTCATCTCCCTCTCCCTGTCTTCCTCTTATCTAAGCTCTTCTTCCTTTTCCGCTTCAGTTTTCCAGTTTTTCTTAATTTCTTAATCTCGCTTTCCCAGCCACTCTTTCCTCATCTCTTTCCCTATCCCGTACATCTATATTAAGCTGTTATTCCTTCCCCTTCTTTTCGAAACTCTTCTTTCTCCTGTTCTTCTATCTTCTACTTTTCCTTACTTCCTACAAACATTTATCCACGCCTTCCCTATCCTCTTAACTCCTTCCCCATTCCTTCCCTCTGTTTTAATATCTTTCCCCTTTTCCCCCGTCTTACAGTTCTTATTTCCTCGTCTCAGTGATTCCAAACACCCTTCCTTCCTCATTTCCTTCCACAGGCCTTCACTTCAAAACTCCTTCCTTTTTCCATCTTCCAGTTCTCATTTCCTCTTCTCAGTGACTCCAGACGCCCTTCCTTCTTCATTTCCATCCCTATGTCTTCACTCTGTCTGGAACTCTTCTTTCTTCTCTTTCACAGCCACCTGTTTTTCTCATTTCCTCATCCCAGTGATTCCAGGCATTTCCTTCTTCATTTCCTTCCATAGCCTTCACTCTGTCTGAAACTTTTTTTCCTCTTTTTTACATCTTTCAGTTTTTCTCATTTCCTTCTCTTATTTTCATTTTCATCACTTTCCACTTTTCCTCACTTCCTCCTCCCATTTCTCCCCTCCTTCCTTCCTCATTCCTTCCCTCAGCTAGACATTCTTGCCCCTACTTTCCTCCCTCCTCGGCCCCTCTCTCGGCCCCTACATCGCTCGGGGTGGGTCGGGATGAGGTCGGGTATTGGAAAAGTTGAAGCCCGAGTCAATTATTTCCTGACCCGAGGATGTGGAGCTCAGGGCGGAGACTAAGAGGAGGAGGAGGAGGAGGAGGAGGAATGAGGGAAGGAGGAGGAGGGGGAGGAAGAAGGGAAGGAGGGGAGAAGGGAGGAGGAAGAAAGGCTGGGTAGTATATATAGATGATTATGATGAAAGTACAACATCCGAATATGATAGAAATACTTTGAATCTCCTGAGGCAGAAGCTGGATAACCACACAATCACAATGGAGAAAATAAATGTACTTTTCTGGAGAGGAGGGGGAGATGGTAAACGCTGCAAACTTTTGGAAATCGAGGCAAATGAAGATGAATTTTTCGCTGGAAGATTCTGAGCTAATATTTAACTCCACATGCACTTTTAATTCCTTTGAGCAGCAGACACAGCATCAATTTATAGCAAAAAACAAGTACATTAATTTGCTGTGCTTGCGAACGTCCTTACGGGGGCATGGGAGACACAAAACCGTAGCAGGAGCACAAAAGGGGTCACTGTAACTCTTAAAGGGCATCAGGCTAGTCTTTCTCTCTCTCTCTCTCTCTCTCTCTCTCTCTCTCTCTCTCTCACACACACACACACACACACACACACACACACACACACACACACACACACACACAGTTGGGGCTGAATATTAAACGTGCCCTCAATAAAAATGTCTTTACTTTTTCCGTCTAAGCCGTGAAAGTGGACGAAACGTGAGAGAGTATTCTGCAGTAACTTCAGGGTCATGTGTGTGCCGTGTGCTTTTTTTTTTAGTATATCATAGAAAACAATGTATATACAGAATTAATATACAGTATACATTCAGAACTATTTGTCTTAAAAAAAGGAAAGAAAGGAGCAAACATCTGCCTTCTACATAAAACCATCCATTACCTAAAAAGATTTATGTGTTTGATCTACTATGCATTGTGGATAGACAGCACTCAGACCTAGCAATAATAATAATAATAATAATAATAATAATAATAATAATAATAATAACACCTTCTCGAAACAGTCCAAAGCAAGATATTACACGCGGAAATGGTGGGGATTAATACCGGACTGAAATGTGAAAGAATTATTTTCACTATGCTGGAAGAAGGGAGAAAATTAATATTATACAAAATAAATATAAAATGACAAGGGCTTTCAAATTTCGGCAAGGGGGATGATGCTGGCTAATAGGAATAATTGCATCCTAAGCCTAGTTGCCTATTTTGATGATGTGGATAAGAATGGTAGTAGTAGTAGTAGTAGTAGTAGTAAGAATATTAGTATTATTTTTAGCATTCGTTAGTTGCAGTATTAGTAGTAATAATAGCAGCAGTTGTAGTGGTAGTGGTAGAAGTAGTAGTGGTAGAAGTAGTAATAGTAGTAACAGTAGTAGTAGTAGCAGTTGTAGCAATGCAAGTGAAACAATACAACAATAATGATAGCAACAACGACAGCAATAATAATAATAATAATAATAATAATAACAATAATAATAATAAGAATAAGAATAATAAAAATAATTAGTGGTAGATGGGGCGCTCACCATCCACTCACTCGATGTAGTGCTGCTCTCGGGTGACTGCAGTTTCCTCTCTTCCTTTCTTTTTTCCTTCCTTCCTCTTTTGTCTTTCATTCCTTCATTCCCTCCTCTTCCTTCTGTCTACGGGTGACTCTACACTGAGTGACAAGCCAAATGGTTTCCTGAACAGCAGGTAACTATTTACTACGCTGGGTGGTAACCATATAACCAAATTATGGCGCCTGGTGGTTTAGCGGGTATACAGGCGCTCCAATAGGATTGAGCCTGTGCGGGTTTATATCCAAGGGGTGTTTGGGGTTTACTGCTCATGTAATGCCACTCAAGGATGTTTGAGGCTGGTCACTCTCATCTTAAATGTCACGACCAACTTGCCTAGCCCCGGGCTCCTACACTCTTCATGGGGAAACACGGGATTAGGTGATGATAACAACAACAGTATCAACAACAACAACAGTAACAACAACAAAAACAACAATAATAATAATAATAATAATAATAATAACAATAATAAAATAATGATAATACCACCACCACTACCACCACCACCAACGACAGTCATCATCACCGGACCCCCTGCCACCTCTGCTAAACAAACATGAGAATATCACCAAATACACCACCTCTCTCTCTCTCTCTCTCTCTCTCTCTCTCTCTCTCTCTCTCTCTCTCTCTCTCTCAGCGAACCACGCTTCCCAGAATTGCTTGACAACGTACCAAGCGTGTGTGTGTCCGGAAGTGCAAATACGTTTTTTCAATTCACACCGCTCTCGGAAATTTTACGCTATTTGAGGCATGTGCAAATTCACTTATTGCACACACATTATTCTCTCTCTCTCTCTCATCAAGTACACACACACACACACACACACACACACACACACACAAACGCACACACACACACACACACACACACACACAAACGCACACACACACACACACACATCTATTTATCAATCTATTATTCAAACATACACACAATACAGAGAGCACGAAATATTTATTGTCTGGCACTGCAGACAGTCCTCTTAGATGATATTAAGTCACATGCCGTATTCATTTTAACATTCTTTTAATCGTTTTACTTGCATATAAGACCAACTTATACAAAATAAATAATAAACAGGAGAATATGAACTTGCCCTCTGTGGAATTAAGTAGCAAAGGAAGAAGTGTCAGGGCCCCTCCTTAGACTAAGATATTTGGAACTGTAAACACCATGCATAACGACAGGTAAACACAAGAAGCCAGCAAGATTGTCGCCTCTGAAGAAAGGAACGAAAACAGTACAAGTTGATCATTCGCTAATTCTGGTGCATTTTAGCCAATAGCATTTAAAAGACTATAGGTCATACGCATAGTGAAAAAGATATCAAGAAAGCATGTTGCAGGGCTTGCCATATGTGTATCTAACGAAATGAATAATCCAGTTTAATCTTACATTCCAGATTAAGACAAATATATAGGTGTCGGTGAGTAACTATGACCTGTATTCTCTCGATGGTTCCCTAACACCTCTCCCTTAGCGATTTATTATTGGATATGGGTGGTTAATATCCCATTCAACGTTATTTATGCAGAGTATGGCGATATTCAAAAGATTTATGTAACGCAGAGGAGGACAGTATGGTATAATAAACAAACTAAATCGCTTAGAAAAACGTGTTAGGGAACTTCCTTAACCGACGAGAATACGGACCTAGATGGGAGCTGGGTGTCTGCCGTAAAGGTTAAGTAGTTACGGAACTGGTAGGGGTTGTATCGATTTAAAGGCGACAGCAGAGAAGCATATAGGAAACAATGCAGCGAAGAGAGAAAGACTAGTAAAAACATTCATCAATTGAAGTCGCCGGTCAGTGCGGCTCTTCCCTTTCTCCTGACCCATCCCACCTAATGCTGTAAACACAAGGGGAGTGAATCGAGGTGGTCCATATGTCTGATCCTTTCTTGATAACATTTTTCTTTTCTTGTTCATTCCTCTTGTGTGGAGCCTCGAGAGACAGTTCGCAGGGACATACTGCTATAGGATCAAAATTCCTAATGTCGAAGAAAGCCCTTTGCCCACGTGTCCAGAAACCTTGATCACTGACATCCACTCTTGCATCACTGTATATGCTGTTCTGTTGGTGAAGTGCTCACCGTCCAGAGGGAACAGGAGCTGAGTGTATGTTGACATGATGGCATATTTCTTGAAGCATTTTTTGCAGTGAGGTGGCGTACTTCATCATGTCGAATGCACACGAAGACTCCCTTCTTGTAGACAATCAAAGACAGTTCCACAGATACACGACTACTACTACTACCCCTACTACAGTTAATCTCTTCTGGATAGCTCAGGGACGCTGAAGGTGGGGTATTGGCGGTGGATTTTATAGATCGAGTAAGTAATAAAACACATCATTCTACGGTTCTAAATGGCTAGACTATTTAGAAAGTCAGGTTAATAATTAAAATCCTCGCCAGTTAATCTCGGGTCTGCCTGGAGAGAGTGGGTGTGTGGTCCATTCAGTAAGGCAGATCATTGATTAGCGTCTTCTTCTATTAGGATCCTTCTTCCTCTCTAAACCTTCCCTCACCCCATCCTTAGGTGGAAAATGAGGTCTGGATGATGACGATAAATGGGGTCGGGATAAAGATGATGATGATGAGAGTGATGATGGTGATGATAGACAGTCTTTGATAATGATGGTGATGATGATAAAATAAGTCCGGATAATGATGATGATGATGACGATAAAAGAGGTCCGGATAATGATGATGATGATGACGATGATGATAAAAGAGGTCCGGATAATGATGATGATGATAAATGAAGTCCGGATAATAATGATGATGATAAAAGAGGTACGGATGATGATGAAGAGGATGAGGATGATGATAAAAGAGGTCAGGATAACGATGATGATGATGATGATGGTGATGATATGAGAGGTCTGGATAATAATGATGATTATAAAAGAAGTCTGCATAATGATGTTGATAATAATGATGATAATAAATGAGGCCCGGATAATAATGATGATGATGATGGTGATGATGATAATGATGATAAAAGAGGTCCTGATTATGATGATGATGATGATGACGATGATGATGATGATGAAAGAGGTACGGATGATGATGATGATGATGATGATGATGATGATAAAAGAGGTCGGGATGATGATGAGGAGCAGGGCGATAATGATAATGATAAAAGATATCCGGATAATAATGATGATGATGACGATGGTGAAAAGTGTCTGGATAATAATGATGCGATGTTGATGATAAAAAAAGGTCCGGATATTGATGATGATGATGATGATGATAGCTAATACATCCTCGAAAGTAGCCTTGGTCGGGTGAATTCTATTTTGCATGAAGGTTGATAAATTCCCAGAACATATCAGAGTCAAGTAAACAAAACAGACTATTGGCCATAAATTCTACCAACACACATGCAGTAATAAAGAGGCGACGAATGATAGATTGTGGCCAGGTGGAGGGAAGGTAAACAGAGCTACGTGAGTGACGGTCGATGGGGAGGAAAGGTGGGAAGAGAGAAGGAAGAGAAAGGAGGAGGAATGAGGAGGAGAGTGAGGGATAGAAGAAAGAATATAAGGTAAGAAGACAAATGAGGAGGATAGGAAGCAGAAAGACGTGAGCAACGGTCGATGGGGAGGAAAGGTGGGAAGAGAGGAGGAAGGGAGAGGAAGAGAAATGAGGGAGATACGAAGAGAGGAGAGAAGGGAAGGAGAGTAGAAGGAATGAGGGAGATACGAAGAGGAGAGGGGAAGATGAATTGGGTTGACAGAATGAGAAATATAGATAAACAGAGTGACGTGAGTGACGGTCGATGGAGAGGAAAGGTGGGGAGAGAGGAGGAAGAAAGAGGAGGAGGAAGAAAGAGCAGGAGGAAGAAAGAGCAGGAGAAATGAGGAAGAGGAAGAGAGCGAGGGATAGAAGGTGGAATATAAGGTAAGAAGAAGAATGAGGAGGATAGGAAACAGAAAGACGTGAGCGCGGTCGATGGGGAGGAAAAATGGGGAGAGGAGGAAGGGAGAGGAAGAGGAATGAGGGAGATACGAAGAGGAAAGAGGAAGATAAACTGGGTAGACAGAAGGAGAAATATCGGTAAAGATAACGATATGAGTGATGGAAAGGAAATATGAAGAGAGGGGATATTTGGAGAGAGAGAGAGAGAGAGAGAGAGAGAGAGAGAGGATAAGGTAGGAAGGAAAATAAGAGGATAGGAAACATAAGAACTGAAGTGAGGGACGTTGAGAAGGAAAGGTGAGGAAAGTGAGGGAAGAGAGAGGAGGCATGAGGGAGACAGGGAGAAAGGGAGAGACAGGAGCAACATGTTCTAGTGTTAATCTCTTGTTTGCTTTCAACAGTCAGGAGGGTAACATCGCATAATTACGCTTACTTAAATTGGACAGAGTATGGGATTAAGTAAATGACATATATATACATTGTTTATTTAACTGAGGATAAACTGAAGATAAAAAGCCCCCAATATCAGCTTTACACACAGACATGATTCGTTCATTTAGAGGAAAATTACTTCTTTTTCTGGAGGGAGGGGGGGAGGGGGAGGCCAAGTTTGAAATGGAGGGATGGAGTGGAGAGGCATATGACAGAGGGGGGTGTAAGCTGGGAACAGGGCAGTGAAATGGCAGGGGACAGAGCAAAATGGAGGCGATTTGTTTGTGGCCACCCCTTACGGGATTAAGACGTCTGGCAATAGATGGATAGACAGACAGATAGAAATTTACATGCTAACTGTCTCCGTGGCAAACAACGATAACTTAAACATGCTAAGAGTTGTCAAAGTTTAGATACGGGATTGTCTCTAAGAATGGCCAGGTCAGTCAGTCACTCCCAAGGGATTTTCGCACTCATGTTGCCTCCCTCCTATAATCTTAGCGACGCGCCATTTTCTGCCTTAATTGTCTCGCACTTCTAACAAACTTTTTTTTTTTCTCTCAATCATTGCTGATCCATTAGGAAGGATAAATTTACCTTGAAATCATCGTAGCCTACATAGATGTACAAATGGCAATGCTTGAAGATTTTGCAATGGAAACTTAACAAAGCTTTTTAATCGAACTTCCATGAATTTGACGCTTAATTTCACCCAGATTATTCCTCTCGGTAAGAGAAATTTACAACCCCCTTCGAGATGCAGGGGCAAGGTGTTAGATTACTGTAGGCAAAGCATTTAATCCCTTGATTTAGGTGACCAATATATTGATTCACTCTTACTACTGCAAATGATTGTAATAAATTTTTACAGTAGTAGTTGTAGTCCCAGGTTCATCGGAAATGTGAACACGGTGGATTGCAGGTTGAAGTTACCCTTTTACGACCATCCACCATTCATCTTTTTGGGGACAGGGAGGGAATTCAGGAGAGCTTTTTTAACTGAGTAACACACCTGCCCTGCTGTATCAGTGCTGTCACCTGAAGGCGTCCATCTCCAGCACCTACGTATGTTAATCTTAGGGCAGATTCTTTGGGAAGAGGCCAGTAAAAACCATAACGACCCCATAGTTCGACAACCTTTCACAAGCTGACGAAAATTGTCGACATTAAGAATACATGACAAAATTAAAGTGCTTAATTTTTTCATTGTGATGAATGTTGTACTTTATTCTTACTATCTCTAGACAATTTTATTTACATTAGGAAAGAAATCTCGCAATGCACGGGCTAAATGCAGGCAATATCTAACTCCCTCCCCCAAGTTCGGCAAATCTCTCCTAAGCTGCATAATAATGTCATCTGGAAGCAAGAACAGAAGTATTATAAGGTGAAATAGTTTAAGGTTAAGAGACTGACAAGCCTTCCTGTTAGTAAGTCATATAAAAAAGAAAAGAAAAAAGAAAAAGAAAAGAAAACTCTAGCCGCCCTTACCATCATTAGGTAGGATATTTTGAGAACACTATACATGCAGCCACAATAATATGTCTAATATAAATGAAAATGTCCAAAAATATTCAACTCATCTGTTTGTTGGTACTGTATTTGGCAGAGTCTACGCTATAAAAGTCGCCTAGGCATACAATTCTCCTACTGCCTCATCTTAACTTGCGCCATAACCTCCATCACAACTAAGATCTCCGGCCTAATAACCACTACCACCAGTTCATAAAAAAATAATATTACCACCACCACAACTACCACAGCCACCACTAGCCAGTCATACCATCAGTGCTTGAAGCCAGACAGTTGTGTGTGATATTTGTCAGAAGGATTCTTAGTATGTATTCTGCACAGTTTTCTAAAGAAACTTCCGCTGTTTCTCTTTTGTGGTACGTAAAATGCATATATTATTTCTTTCTTATGCATTCGGGTCTGGTCATATAGTAAGAAGCCCTTTTTCGAGGTCAAAGGCTTTTCGTCTCATCAACTCTCCTCCTCTTACTGGCTCCTTTCAAACTCTGTCTCTTCGCCTCACCGTTTCATCTTTATCTCTTTTCTATTGTTACGTCAATGGTCACAGCTCCTCTGAACTGTCTTCATGCATCTCTCCACCTCTGCGATGGGCGCGTAGCACTCGTCTAGTAACAAACTCTCATCCCTTTTCTGTCCTACTCTCGAATCCAAGAGTTAATCGTTACTCCAGCCCTTCATTTATGCAACAGGTCAACTCTGGAACTGTCTCCAGCTGTCTATATTTCCTCCTCCTTATGATTTCCAGTCTTTGAAACGCAGTGTGTCCAGGCATCTCGAAATGAACGGATTTTGAATTTCTCTCTCTCTCTCTCTCTCTCTCTTTCTCTCTCTGTTTTTTTAAGGAACGGGTTGCGGGCTCCTGGCCTTTGGTTCCTTCTTCCTTGCATAAAAAAAAAAAAAAAACTACGAGACACAAACAGATGGCTGATTCACTGCAGTTCTCATTCGACACCGGATATGGGGGCAATAAACCCCATCCTCTTTAGTATCAGACGCTAAGAACACCGCAGTAGGTCTGGTGTTGTGGTATGAGAGGTGGTGTTTTTACGATGCTCCGGTGTGGTGATGGAGCAGTGAACAGTGTGATACTGAATTTAGATCCCCAAACTGTTCCCTGCGTGAGGTGTGATCGAACCCGCAACCAAACAACTCTAGACCCACTTCTCAATTCACTCCACCGACACTACCACAACAACCCACCGCTGCCACCATCACCACCACCACCATCATCACTACTACCACCATCTTCCATAACATACCCATCACTTCCACCAACACGTCACTATCACTACCGCAGTACACTCACTACTACAACCGTCATCACTACTACACACCCACCACTACTACCATCTCCACCACTACAAAACACCCACCACTACAGCCATCATCACCACCAACACCACTACCGCAACACACCCACTCCTGCCATCATCACCACTACCGCAACTCACCACTGTCATCATCACTACCAAACACTCTCAACATTACCACCATCATCACTACCATCACTACCACAACCCACTCACGATTACCACCATTTCCACCACCAAGATCCCTACCACAACACACCCACGACAACCACCATCACCACTACCACCATCACTACCACAACACTCCCACCACTCCCACCACTCCCACCACCACCAACATCACTACCACAGCACACCCACTACCACCACCACCAATACCACCCAACACTACCACCAACAACACACTCACCATCACCACCACCATCACAACCACAACACACCAACCACCACCACCATCATCCCTACCACAGGACACCCACGACTAAAAACATCACTACCACTATCACCACCACCACAACACACCCACCACTACCACCACCACCACTACTACCCTGAGCAATATATACCACTATTATAAGGCCAGGACACGCCCCACCACGGTCAACACTGCCATAATATTCTACGTCGCTCACCCTTCCAGGAACAAGGGGCCAGTATATCAGGTGTGTGTGTGTGTGTGTGTGTGTGTGTGTGTGTGTGTGTGTGTGTGTGTGTGTGTGTGTGTGTGTGTGTGTGTGTGTGTGTGTGTGTGTGTGTGTGTGTGTGTGTGTGTGTGTGTGTGTGTGTGTGTGTGTGTGTGTGTGTCAAGGAGGGGAAGGTGCTTGTGTATGTTTGTGCTTGTGTGAGTGCTTGTCGAGGATGGAGGTTCTTCCTGTGTTATGTGACAGTGCTGTATGTGAAGTGTTTGTATGTGTAAGGATATGTATACTTTTTGCTTGTGTGTGTGTGTGTGTGTGTGTGTGTGTGTGTGTGTGTGTGTGTGTGTGTGTGTGTGTGTGTGTGTGTGTGTGTGTGTGTG
>NC_136981.1:35729336-35736836 GCF_032717465.1 Coenobita brevimanus | reverse complement strand
GAAACAGACATTGTGCTGAAGTGGCTATAATACCTTAGATCAGGGCTATTCAACTACTCCAGAAGTGGGGCCGAATTATGAAACTCAGATTAACTAAAGGACCATACATTAATTTACCTGTATTTTTTCCCCTCTGTCTAAACACGTATACATAGACAGGAATGAGAAATTCATACATTATTCACGTTTATATTTTCCCGCCAAATACATAAAAAAGAAAAACGCAAAACTTTCTGCTTTATGGTAGTTTTATTTGTATTCTTCTAAGTCGGTCACAGGGCCAGACAAAAACTACTCAAGGGCCTGACTTGGCCGGCGGGCCGCCAGTTGAAGAGCCCTGCCTTAGATGCAGACTGAATATATGTGTGAGTTACAGTACTTTCTCTCTCTCTCTCTCTCTCTCTCTCTCTCTCTCTCTCTCTCTCTCTTTATGTCTTAACAAGGAGTAAAACCGTAGGCAACGCTACGCTGTTGCAACCCTCCATCTGACCAAGCACCCCCCCCCACGTCCCAGCACACCTAACCATGCGCTTAAATGCCCTAACCCCCCCCAACAATCTTTTCTTTTAAAGGTGGGCGAAAGGAGAATGCCTTGAGGACATATAACCTGGGTCCTTCAGATTCCTTGCGCAGGGTGCATTGAAATCTCTGGATTTTTTTTTTTCGTTTACTTTTTCATTTTCAAAAAAAAAGGAAACTACTTATGACACAGCATTCTACCAATCAAAAGGCACCAGTTCACTATAAGACACTTATCTATGTAAAATTTCATGAGTTTATATTGAATACGCTCTGAATTCAGGCCCGGAAACGAAAACTCTACTCCCGGCCAGCCATGCTGCCGCCATGCTGCCCAACTCTCCAGACGGATACCTATTGGTCCCAGTGAAAACAATACCCTCCTCTGACTGTCAGGTGGAGAGTAAAAATTCTTGACTGGTAACTGGTTTGTAGTGTCATATTCCTCGAATATCTAGTCTCTCTGACGTAACGGTGCAGACTTAATATTAAGATTAGGATATCTGTGAATAAAACTTCATTCGTTTTCTTTATGTAAACGATAAAGAGTTTAACTGTGGCCATAATGATATATGATGTATAGGAGTTCTTAGAAATGAGAGTACCGTACTCAACTGAGGCAGATATAACTATGTTATCTTCTATAGCTCAATTTTAGACATCGCTTTACTCATTATCCCCCCCCACACACACACACATAACCCGTACAGTACATGATGAATCACAGAGAAAACATTTTTTTCCTATATTCTACGTCTCAATTGAATTAATTCTACCTGAAATATCATACAGCAGAGTCGACGAGAAACACAGGAATATACTTTCTAAGCAACACTGAGGTAATTTACATACACACAAAACTGTACAGTAGATCAACAAATTATCGCACAAAAAAGGATTACGATGATATCCTAAAAGATTACTACAGTTTCTGACATCCCAAGAATAATAATCTATTTTCATTTGAAAGTGTACACAATAACAATATTTCTCATGGATCATATGATAATTATGACCAGAAATTAAATATGAAGCTGATATACTGTTGTTGGGTAGAAAGAACGGGCTTCTTGTAACATCTGTTGTTTGTAATAGACTATTGCATTAGGAAAGTGGACAGATACTTCCTTAACTGACCGTACGTATAACCAACGA
Organism: Coenobita brevimanus; assembly: GCF_032717465.1. NCBI lineage: Eukaryota > Metazoa > Arthropoda > Malacostraca > Decapoda > Coenobitidae > Coenobita > Coenobita brevimanus. The sequence continues at coordinate 35,735,162 of NC_136981.1, read as the reverse complement.
GATATAAATGCTGTGCAGTGAGAGGACGACCTGACAGGAGTCTAAAAAGACTATCCCTTAAAAATTTTCACGGTGGAATATGGTCATTTGACTGTCATACACTCGACGCCTCCTGGCCTAGTGAAAGGAGTGAGGGGTAGGCTTTGCTCTGATTTTTCCTAAGCCGTAGAGTTGTTATGGGGAGGTTATCATGTCCAACTACCTACCTACCTACCTACCTGCCTACCTACCTACCTACTTATCTATCTATCAGTCTGTCTGTCTATCTATATATCAATTAATGAATTGGTCAATCAATCAATCGCTTAATCAATCTTTAGCAAACACCTTAAATCCAAAAGGGATGACCACAAACTAACTGCCTCCATGTCAGCCTGTCCTTTACCATTACACTGCCCCCTATCCAACTCCCACCCTACTCTCTTGTATACATCTCCACCCCATCTTTCCATCCTCTTTGAAAAGGATGAGACTGAATCCCTGCGTCTTCCGAAACTGAAGGTGAACTCTAGGCATTTCCAGCACAGCAGAAGGTAGGCTGGTAATGACTGAGGATATCACACTGCATTTCTTTTCACAGTAAGTTCTCAAAAATGTCCTCCTAGTTTTTCTGTGGGTGAAACTCGTAATCTTGTATACACTGACGCAGGAGGATGACCGCAGGGCACCGATAACTCGGCTTGTAATTTGACAATGATGTATAATCGATATCAGAAGTTTTTTCACCTCTCTTGCCTCTCTACCGATGGACCTTGAAAACAGTGTAATGAAACTTCAGGTAAAAACACGTATGACACTGATCGGTACATAAATTTATCAGTGTCATTTGCTGCTGATTCGCCACACTGATTTGCAAAGACGTTGGAGAGAGAAGTTGGAGAAGCGACAGTATTTTTGACGTCTACTCTACGTATGCTCATTTCACTCTATCTTGTCCTAGAATTGCCACCTCTCCACTTGCATGCTTAGTTGTAGGAATAGATTCACGCTAGAATAATACTAGTCACGAAGATGTGCTTTGGAAACGATATACAGCCATAATATTGCTTCTTCCTGCCAAATACCTACATGATATAAGCTGCAAGAGGGTGAAAATCTGGGCGTAGTTAAGATAAAACAACCATAGTGGTAGTTCACCCTCCCTCCCATATACACGTTTACACATACTGTACATGCACGCAGAGACAGACAGACAGACGCACCTATGCATGCCGGCACACACACACACACACACACACACACACACACACACACACACACACACACACACACACACACACACACACACACACACACACACACACACTTGTCTCTCTCTCTCTCTCTCTCTCTCTCTCTCTCTCCCGTCCCCAACTTCATCTCAGGCAAGTTTCGTTTGTGGGAGTCTGGCGGAACTGTGATTGTCCCGGCACAAGTTTTGTTGGCAAGGCGAGCCACACAAAAGACGGACTGACCACGAGTAGACAGATAGATAGATTGGTAGATAGGTAGAAAGGTACAGTAGATAGATCTATTGTTAAGGGGATGGATGAACGGATGGATGGATAGATGGGTAAGTAGATAGATAGACTGGTGGAGAGGGAGATACAGGGGAAATAAACTTTATATATATATATATATATATATATATATATATATATATATATATATATATATATATATATATATATATATATTGCCAGACGCCTCAATCCCGTACGGGGTGGCCACAAACAAACCGCCTCCATGTCGCCCTGTCCCCCGCCATTTCACTGCCCTGCTCCCAACTCACACCCGTCTCTCCCATATACCTCCCCACTCCATCCCTCCATCTCATCCTCGGCCTCCCCCTCCCTCCACCTCACTCACATACACCATCCTCTCCAAATGGCCAAACCACCTCAGTGTGTTACTCCTAATGCTTCCTATCACATCCACATCCACACCAAAACGCTCCTTTATATCCTCATCTGTCAGCCTTTCTCTCCATGTGACTCCACAGGCTCCTCTTAAATAACTCATTTCCACTGCTCTCACTCTTGACTTGCGTCCTTCCAACAGCGTCCAAGCTTCACTTCCATACGTTAGAGTTGGTATCACAATACTGTCATGTAGTAACTTTTTCTCATCCATGCTCGCTTCCCTGTTTCTTATCACTGCTTTCAAGGAACCAACAACCTTTCTTCCTTGTTGTACCCTTTCAAGCACTTCACCCTCCAAACTTCCATCCTTTCTCATCACACTACCCAAGTACTTAAACGTACTCACATTTTCCATTTCCTCACTATCCAGCCTCACTGTTCATTCACTGACTTCACCTCTCTCAAAGACCATCACTTTACTTTTCCCTGCATTCACCTTTATATTCCGTTTCTTACACACTCTCCCAAAATCATCCACCAAGCCTTGCAGCTCTCCTTCGTCTTCACTCAACAACACAGTATCATCTGCAAACAACAGTACAGGGTTTTTCCAAACACTACCCTCTCTCACCAGGGCCACTCCAACATCCACTGCCCTACCTTGTACCTCTTTTATTACCCCATCCATGTACAGATTGAACAACCATGGAGACATGACACATCCCTGTTTCAACCCAACTTTCAAAGAGAAAAATTCATTCAGTTCACCATCCACATGCACTGCAGCCTTAGCACCATCATACATACTCTTCACAGCATTCAACAACTTTCCATCTACTCCATATATTCTTAATACTTTCCACAATCCTTGTCTATCCACCCTGTCATAATTCTCCAAATCCATGAAAGCCGCATACAACTTCTTTCCCTTCTTTAGAAACTTTTCCACTAAAGATTTGAGAATGAATATCTGATCTACACAACCTCTCCCCTTCCTAAAGCCTCCCTGTTCTTCTCCAACTATTTTCTCTGTTCTTTCCCTAACTCTGTCAATAAGTATCCTACCATACACTTTTCCTATTACACTATGAAGACAAATTCCCCTATGATTACCACACACTTCTTTTTCCCCTTTTCCTTTGTACAAGGGAATAATTATACCTGACTTCCAATCCTCCGGGACTCTACCTTCCTCCCAGGCCAATCTGCACATCATCCACATCCATTCTACTACTATCTCTCCCTCATGCTTCAGCATTTCACCACTATGAAGACAAATTCCCCTATGATTACCACACACTTCTTTTTCCCTTTTTCCTTTGTACAAGGGAATAATTATACCTGACTTACAATCCTCCGGGACTCTACCTTCCTCCCAGGCCAATCTGCACATCATCCACATCCATTCTACTACTATCTCTCCCCCATGCTTCAGCATTTCACCACACACTCCATCAATTCCTGGGGCTTTCCCCGACTTGACTTTCTTCATTGCTTCCACAACTTCTATCCTACTGATTTCTTCCTGTCTTCTCACCTCCCTCCTTCTCCCAGCCATTCCCCAGCCACTTATTCTCGCATTCCTTCCATCCTCTATGTTTAACAATTCCTTAAAGTGTTCTCTCCATCTGCTCGCTTTTTCTCCCTTCTCCACTAGTAATCTACCATTTTTATCTTTCACTCCCCTGCTAACTTCACTGCTACCCTGTCTTACTGTCTTCACCTCTTTCCAGAACATTTTCTTACAGTCCCTCCACTTTACACTCAAATTCCTCCCAAATTCCTCATCCACTCTCTTCTTACTCTCTCATACTAATCTTTTCACCTGTCTCTTCCTTTCTACATATAACTCTCTCTTCCGCATCTCAACTTCTTCCATGCCCCTATTCTCATCCATTCATTGAATGCTTTCTTTTGTGCCACAGCCTGTCTCACCTCGTCATTCCACCACGCTGTTCCTTGAATCCCCCTTCGTCTTCTCTTCACTGCATGCACCACATCACACGCTGCACATATTTCTTCTGTGAATATCCTGCACACACCTTCCACGTCCCCCATCTGCTCCAATTCATATTTACCCAATCGTTCCGCTACTTCTCACTTATATTCTGCCATTTTCTCATCCTCTTGTAACCTTTCCACTCTCCTTGCAACTACTCGTTCTTCCCGTCCTTCCCTTCTTCTATTTCTTCATCTTGCTTGAATCTTGATACTGGCCACCACCAAGTAGTGGTCAGAAACTCCACTCCCCCAACCTCTATAAGCTCTTGCATCCATTACACATCTTCGCACCCTTTCATCCACACACATAATCAATCATTGCCTTCCTTTCATTCAGTTCACCATCCACTCTTCTCATCACTCGCCATGTATACCTGTGGATCATTTTGTGCCTGAAGAGGGTATTAGCTATCACCAACCCCCTCCCGGCACAAGCGTCCACTAACGCACTGCCAGTCTCATCTATCTCAGCAGGCACACCCCACTCACCAAGCATACAAACACACACACACACACACACACACACACACACACACAGTATATATATATATATATATATATATATATATAGAGAGAGAGAGAGAGAGAGAGAGAGAGAGAGAGAGAGAGAGAGAGAGAGAGAGAGAGAGAGAGACAGACAGACAGACAGACAGACAGAGAGAGAGAAATAGACAGACAGGTCGACTGATGGATAGGGCTGGTGGCAGTACCCTAAATACAGAGGGTGGTATGGCCATGTGCAGTTCGTCACAAAGATGTGGGGAATAATTCCATATTGTGCAGTGTTTGTGATGTAGTGGCATTAGAGGTAGACTGCGAGATAAGGTTACTTTCGTGTGTGTGTTGGGTCGGGAAGAGCAAGTAGAGATTGTCAGGTGTGAAAGGATAAATCTTGCTGGAGAGTTTCTTGATTGTGTGGAGGAGTTTTGTTATTTGGGTGACATGTTATGTACTGGAGGTGGGGCTGAGGCTAGCTCTGCGGCTAGGGTAACGAGTTGCTAGAGGAAGTTCTGGGAGTTGTATCTCCTGAGACTGAGAGGGCCCTCCTTTCTTACTAAGTTATCTCTTTATGCGGCATGTATTAGGAGTGTAATGCTGTATGGTAGTGAGACCTGGGTAGTAAAGGAATAGGATATTCGCAGGCTGAAACGTACAGCAATGACAGTGATTAGACAGATATGTAATGCGTCCTTGAATGTGGTTACGATGGAAGAGTTGAGAGGAAGGATGAGACTTGAATGTATTGGTGTTATGATGAGGATGGGTAAATTGAAATGGTTTGGGCATGTTAAGAGTATATTGGATGACAATTGGGTGCGGAAGGTGAGAAGTATGAACGTCATGGATAAGGCTGCGAGAGGCAGACCAAAAAAGACCTGGGACGAGGTCATCGAGTGTAACCTCAGCGATAAGGGACTGAATTGGGAGGCTGCCAAAGATCGAGCAGCGTGGTGAGCCGCCATTAGACGACCAAGGCCGACGCATGCAAGCATATCGGAGGCTTTATAAACGACACCAGGTGATACAATAGAAGGACAGGTAAGCGGATACTGTAGGTGGCCTGGGGAACCAAAACGAATATACTGACCAGGAGGGGGCAGGTGTAGATAGGTAAATAGAGATGGATGAATGGATGATGAATAGATGGAAGGATAGATGAAAGGATAGATAGATAGAGAGATTGATAGATAGATAGATAGATACATAAGTAGATAGGTAGATAGACTGTTGGATAGAGTTATTGATTGGTAGATATACTGGTTGATAGACAGGTAGATGAAAGAACGAAAAGACAGAATGATAGATAGATAGAAAGATAAATAGACAGACAGACAGACAAATGGATAGATAGATAAATAGATAGACATATAGGCTGGTAGGTATGTAAATAGGTAGACAGACAGACAGACAGACATATATAGGGCTAAATAGACAGAGATAGACAGAGACTGATAGAAACAGAGAAAGACAAACAACTATATAG
>NC_136981.1:35721836-35724336 GCF_032717465.1 Coenobita brevimanus | reverse complement strand
TTTAGGATATGAGGAGATATTTATAGTAACAAAAACAGATGGTAGGATTGAAAGGAAGGTTGGAGAATAGTAGAATAAAAACACAGGATGGAGAATGGAAGGAAACTAAAAAGATGAAATTACAAAGGAAACTATTTACTATACTGGGTGGTAACCAGAGAACCAAATGAACCCCTTGTAGTCTAGTGGGTTAAGGCAGTCCAACCGAATGGGCTGGTGGGGGTTGACATTAGGGAAGAAGTTTTGGTGCCTTGCTCACATAATGCTACTCATGGGCGAGCGAAGCTGTCACCCCCAATTTAAATGTAGTAAATAATTTCTTGGATTACAGGAAACTATTTCTCTTGTCACTCAGTGCAGAACCACTTGAAGGTTGAACATCGAGCGAGTGGATGGTGGCCGTCCTCGCCTACCACTTATAGTAATATTAATATCCCTAATGAATGACTGACCGCCACTGTGTCTCACCGTCATCATCATTATCTCTGTCTTTCTCATCCCCGGCCCATCGTCTTTTTCTACTCTCCATCATGTTTTCACCGTTCCGTCAACACAACACGCGATTCATGGACTAGAGGAATTAATAAGGCCTGAATACGTGAGCTACAAGGCATCACACAGGAAAAGGAAAGGTGTTGGCTTCTATACACACACAGGATAAAGCGTCCAAACCCATATGGCCACAGCGGCGACCTCCCTTTACCTATGGCGTCATTGGCCCGTGGAAACTCCCTAACACCTTTTCCTAAGCGATTTATTTTGCTTATAACGTACTGTCTTTCTGCACATTACATAAATCATCCTAATATCGCCATGCTCTTCATAGCTAACGCGAAAAAGGATATTAACCAGCCTAATTCAAACAATAAATCGTTGAGGAGGAAGTGCTAGGGAGCCTCCTAACTGGCGAGAATAAGGGTCAGTGACGGAAGGTATTACTGAGGCAGGCACTCCCTCCCCTCCAGCAACAACTCAGGCAGGTACAGAGAGAGAAATTAATACCTTCCCAAAATTTGACGAACACATAGCGGAAAAGTCGAACCATCTGAAACACACACTAGTAGAGACTGGATTTTCATTGGATTTCGCCAGTTGTATATTTTCTTCATCCGGAATGAGGAGGATGTTTGTGTGTACCCGCCAAGGCACACCGGGTCAGCCCAGGGTCTACCAGAGGCTGAGAAAAAGAAAAAAGCTCCAGTAGCAAGGTGATTCGAACCCAGGACCCCGAATTAAAGGTCTGTCTAATTATTCACTATTATTACAGGTCTTGTTAGCCTAAAGGCATTCCTACGTCTAATCATTCACTTATATTAGAGGTCTTTTGTAATTTAAATATAATCGTCTTTCTAACCATTCACTATTGTTAGAGCTCATTCTTAACTAAAATAAAATCCTCTGTCTAATCATTCATTACAAGGAAGGGCGGTAACACCTTTTCCTAAGTGATTTATTTTGCTAATTACACCTTACTACTCTCTTCTGTGTTATATAAATTCTTCTAATATCACCACATTCTGCATAAATAACTTGCAAAGGGATATAAACCACTCATCTCTAATCACAAATCGCCTAAGAAGAGGAGCTAAGGAGCCTTCTTACCTGACGAGAATACCGGCCTGAGACTGTCATGATCGTACTGATGGGGTTGAGAATCTGCGGCGACAGGAGATGGAACATAATGAAGGAAATAAGCGGAATGCAATATTAATAACGTTGCCAAAGTACAGAGATAAAATGAATTCAGTTTATTTGTCATTAATATCAGTTTTCTTCCTCCTGCTCGTCCTCCTCCTCATCGTCATCAATATCATCATCAATATCATTATCATTATTATCATCATCATCATCATCATCATCACCATCAATGAAGTAATAATAATAAGTAAAATTCTGAAACTGATGAAACAATATTTAAAGAACCCCACATTCCAAATGAAAAAACAGTACTTATGTTATCACTGTAGTCCTAATATAAAGGGACTTTTGGTATTTACAGATTTTGACCTGTGACTGTGAGATCAGGGTCAAGGTCATTCATACCGGTACTATGCAAATCCTATTCACTCATGACCCACTACATTTCCACTTAGTTTGGTCAAAATCGGCCAAATACTTTCCGATTTAGCACTTTCAGGCATGAGGCGGTCATTTTGATTTTCCTCAATATCTCAAAAAGTATTTGTTGGATCTCAATATCAATACCCAGGTGCACTAGTATATGCTGACGACTGCATACTGGAATATTTGCAATGCAATCGATTTCGTGGTTTTTGCTGTGCAGGAGGGCAAAAATCGAAAAATTAACAGAGAGAGCTTGTGCGGCGCTAGTGCTAGAGGGAAAAAAAAAGGATATGTGCCAAAAGAAGCCTGCTACCAAGATACATCACTCACGAAAATTTCAAGTCTCTCTCGAACGGTCTTGGAATGACAGCCTTCTAGATCTTTTCCACCCCCCTCCAAAAGAATAGCAATGACCTAAAATATCAATATGAACGCC
>NC_136981.1:35701836-35719336 GCF_032717465.1 Coenobita brevimanus | reverse complement strand
ATAAATAAATAAATAAATATATGGTCTTCACTTAAACACATAATGCAGTAAAGAGAATGAGAAAGGCGTTAGTGGACCATCAGAAGCCTCCTCTTTATTGCACAATACAGTTTTACATAATACCAATGTTACCCTGGAAATTTAGAGTTTTAAGTATCCTATCCATCAGTCTGTCTATCTGTCTGTCTATCTATCTATCTGTCTGTATTTGTCTGTCAATTTGTCAACCAACCTACCTACCTGTCTATCTATCTAACTGTCTATCTATTTATCTCTATCTGTCTGTCTATTCATCTATCTATCTGTCTGTATTTGTCTGTCAATCTGTCTGCCAATCTACCTACCTATCTATCTCTCTCTATTTATCTCTCTGTCTGTCTATTTATCTATCTATCTATCTATCTGTCCATCTATCTGTATCTATTTATCTATCTATCTATCTACCAGCACTCATGTATGTATGTAGGCGACTTATTTTTAAAAACATATTTATGAATGAAATAGAAGGACCTTAAATCAACCCTCTAAATACATCAGAAGAATTAAACTATTGGGAGTTAGGTAGAAAACAATACTATAGTCCGTGATCTCACTGGTAAAGGAAGCTCCCTAACACCTTTACCTAAGTGATTTATTTTGCTTTTTGCACCTCAATGTCGTCTTCTTTGCTACATAAATCCTTCCAATATCGCCATACTCTGCATAAATATCATACAAAAGGATAATAACCATATATCGAAAAATAAATCGCTAAGGAATAGGTGTTAGGGAACTTCCTTACCCGACGAGAATACGGGCTCGAGATCGCTAATATCTTTCTTTTTTTTTCTTTTTCTTTTTTCTTTTTTTTTACGTGTCCGACTCTGAGCAAAGGCTTCAGGGCCTATTTCTCGGGGGCAGTGACCTATCCCAAGGCCCAGTAGTCCTCCTACACCTCCACAAGTCACCACTTCGGCGCTAACACCCACTGTCCATATTGAATACATGCTAGGGCTGTCTCATACAGGACTGGTGTATTGGTATTTGAGGGGGTATTTTTACGACATGTCGGCGGGTCATCCGGTAGATCAGAAAAGTCTGCTTTTAGGAAATTCAAATCATTAAACTGTTCCCTGCCCCAGCCGGGATTCGATCCTGGGTCCATTAGGACTGCAGGCCGCCTCTCTACCGATTCAGCCACTGCCTCCCCCAAAATGGTCAAATGGTGTCAGACTGCAGGATAAATTGGGCTAGTAACCAAGGAGACTCATTTCTACTTCATAACCAAGACTCATCAAATTTTTCGCACTATATGACTTAGAAATCAAATTGAGAGAGTTGCCCAGTTCCCTTAAATGAAAATAAATTATAGAGATATCCCGACCATGAGAAGGTTAATGGTGATGGCATAATCAAATCTGTGGCTCCTATGACTCGCTCTCACCTTAATATAATCGCCAAGTGTTTGCAGGAATAAATTAAATAAATATTAGAGTTTCCCCCACCATGAGAGGGGCAAGAGAGTAAAATAAGAGCAAGCAGAAGCAAGACCGTCCTTGCCAGTGAGAAACGAGGACATTTTGGGTGTTGTTTTAGTGTCTGAGGATCATTAGTCTTTTCACTGGCATAGTAACTGCCTCATTTCTTTGTCTCACACACACACACACACACACACACACACACACACACACACACACACACACACACACACACACACACACACACACACACACACACACACACACACACAAAGCAGGACTAGGTATAAATCAACTCATTCCTGAAATGCCACGCTCAAAACATTTCATACACTTCTCCACCGACTGTGACGATGGAGGGTGTTGGGTGTGCATGAAATTAATTTATATGTGACAGACAGCGATATGGAGCAGGCATAAGAGATGAATTTAGGAAGAATGACAAAAATGGTATGAAATGTATATCTGTTTATCTATATCTGTCTACCTAGCTATCCTTAAACGTTGTGATCCGTAAACACAGCTCCACCAGAAACTCAGCCTGCGGTAACAAGGTGGTGCAAGAATGGCTCAGTCTGCTGGTGCGGGCGTTGGTTTGACAGAGCAGGCAATGTGTAAATGACGCACCGTAGACATTGATAACGCTTACTGAGCCGTCCCCGCAACACACATGAAGTCGCCCTGTGAAGTGGAAGAGGAGAGTTATTTCTGGACCAGCCTCTCTATGGTCGTATGAGGGAAAAACTTTCTCTCTCTCTCTCTCTCTCTCTCTCTCTCTCTCTCTCTCTCTCTCTCTCGGTCTTCCATTTTTTTCCACCCATTCCCTGCCCTTCCTCTCACATTCCATCTTTTTTTTTGTTTGTTTCATTTCTCATCTTCCATTCCCACAGCCCAGTTCTTCCTCCCCGTCCCTTCCTAATCTCTCTTTCTACCCATTCCTTTTTTTTCCCCTTTTCCCCTCTCTCTCCCTTTCCCACCCTTTCAACTTTCCTTTCCCTGTCTCTCTCCTCTCCCTTCTCTCTCCCCCTCTTCTAGCCTTCTTTCAATCCTTCCTGTCTTTTTCCTCTCTCTCCTCTCTCCCCATCTTCCTTCTCAGCTTCCTCCTTCCCTCCTCCTTTTCTTTCTTTCCAGTTTCCCTCTCCCAGTTTTTTCCCATTCTCTCTTATCATCTCAAAATATTCACTTTCAAGCCTCTTTCTTTCTTTTCCCTTTCTCTTCCTTCCCAGCCGACTTCCTCTCTTTCCTTTTTCTTCCCTCTCTCTCCCTTCTTCCCTGCCTCTCATCATTCCTACCAGCAACCTTCTCTTCGCCCTTTCCCTTCCTTTCTTGCCTCCCTCTCCCAATCCTTTCTTCTTCCTTCTTCTTCTCTCTCTCTCTCTCTCTCTCTCTCTCTCTCTCCCTCCCTCTCTCTCCCAGTCTCCTGTCCCCCCTCATCTCCCTCACAGATCAGCTCATGAATGCATCAGTCAGGTCTCATAACGCGTCAGTGGCCTCGCATCCAAGCCCACCTTCTGTCTGGCGATGCAAATGTGGTTCTGTGGAGGATGGCAGCCTCCTCTTGACACCTTGGTCCTCTATCCTCCACCCTTGCACTCTCTCTGTCTATAGTCTCCTCATTTTAATTAGGCGTGCAGTTACCATGTTTTCACCTTGAATTCTGTGTTGCAGCGATTAACATGAGAATATAATGTAAGTCACGAAGAAGTGCTTTGGAAAGAATGATAAGTCGTAGTATATTGTTATTTTTGTTCCTTGCACCTTTCTCTCCGTAAACCCTGTCTACAGATCTTATCGTAAACTTTCAGTCTCTCCACTCTTAATTTTTAGCTGTAGCCATAGATTAGCACTAAACTATAATGCTAGTCACGAACAGGAGCTATGAAAATGAAGCAGAGGATCAACATTGTCCTCTGCTGCCACTGAGCTACAAGAAATATGCTAGAAAATGACGAATGTCTGGGCCAAGTTAACGTAAAAGTGTCGAGGTGTAAAATTACCATCCCTCCGTCTTGAGTACTAATATTTACCAAGAATTAACGCTACAATACGGTGCTAGTCACGAAGATGTGTAATTGATCGGGTGCTACGTTTTTGTATTGCTTTATTCTGCTCCCCAGCACCTCGCTCAAACAATACTTATTTTTGTTTTAACTGAGGGTTGCGGTACTGATGTAGATGCGATTGAAAGTGTTAATGGAAATATTTAGAGATGATTTGGCCATGTGGAGAGGATGGAGAGATAGAGACTGATTTGATGAGCGTATGTGAGGGAGGTGGAGAGGAGGGAGAGTAGAAGGAGAGAGCAAGGATAAGATGAAGGGATGGAGTGGAGAGACACATGAGAGAGGGGGTGTGAGTTGGAGAGGGAAAAGGGGAGGGAGAGACCAAGGATGAGATGAAAATGCGGTGGAGAGATATATGAGAGGGAGATGTAAGCTGTAGGGAGGGCAACCAAATAGCAGAGGACAAGGCAACGTTGAGGCGATTTGTTTGTGGCCACACCTTACGGGAATAAGGCGTTTGGTTATGAAAGAAAACTCCCATCTGGCAAGAGTTCTGCATGGCACTTTGATTCTCTGTCTAACCATCCTCTTCACTTTAAATATATCCTTTTTACTCTAACCTCCTAAAATTGCCATCTCTCCATCTTGAATACCTAGTCGTTGCAAGAGATTAACGCTAGAATATGATGCTAGTCACGAAGAAGTGCTATGAATAGAATGTATGGCCATAGTATTGTCTTTTTCTGCCACTGAGCTACGTGAAGTAATTAAAAAAAAAAAAAGAAGACAAATTTGGGTGCAATTACAATAGTTCATTTTCTTTAACGAGGAGGAAATATTTGTCATTTTGCAGCTTATTTCTCGAAACTAAGAGGAAGAAAAAGATAATGCTACACCTGTACAGCTCCTTCCGATAGCATTTCTTTGTGACTAGTACCATATTGCACTATTAAGTTTCTGGGTACAGCTCACCATTCCAGAGATGGTAATTTTAGGCCTGGTATCAGTGAATATATTATAGGCGGAAATTTCGTCCTTTTGCAGCTTTTTTCTCTCGGCTGGCTGAGGGTCAAACAAGAATAAAGTAATTCGATTTTTACCTGCGCCGAAGCCGACAGGTCTATAATTCACTGTTAGGATAAGATCAAACTGTGACCCTACATTCTTTCCATAGCACTTCCTCCTGACTAGCATCATCATCTAATCTTGGTATAGCTCAGCATTTAAGAAAGACGCTAAATTTACACCTACTAGAAATGAACAGATAATAAGTGCAAATTACCATTAGTATCTTGAGTATTGAGCAGTTACAAGAGACATACGTGAGAGAATTGTGCTAGTCACGAAGAAGTGCTATGATAATGGGTGTTAACCCTAATTATCTTGTATTCGGCCACTGAGCTACAGGAAATTAGCTAATATATATATATATATATATATATATATATATATATATATATATATACCTCCCCTTTTTCTCTTAGCCACCGTACGGCTCCGTGTTTTTTCCTTGGTTTTATTTCTTCCCTCTATGAGTTAAATCCTCCTTTTTTTCCATTTTCCCATTTTCCTGTCTGCTGGATTTTATGCTTGTCTCTCTTCCACCGTACGTTTTTCTTTTATTTTTACTTGGTCATTTTCTTCCCCTCTCGCATTCTTGTTGTTTCACTAGGTTGTCTGTCCTTGAGACCCGTGTGTTTCTCTCTCTCTCTCTCGTTTGGTCTTCCCCACCATTGGTCACTCTTTGATCTTTATTGTCACTGGACCTGTCTCTACGGTTTTTCTTAATTTTTTTCCAGCTCTCTCCGTCTTCTTGGTTTTTATTGCCTTGGTGTCCTTGATTTAAAATTCTATTACTCGTCTCTGAATCTCCCTCCCTCTCTCTCTCTCTCTCTCTCTCTCTCTCTCTCTCTCTCTAATTGCCAAAGTATATATCCTTTTGCTTTATTTATTTATTTTTATTTTTTTTTGTCTTTGGCTTCACCCTTAATTTTATTATCTCCTTTATTTTAATTGGATTTTTTAAATACGTCTCCTTGGTTTCTTATTCTGCCATGTTAATAATTTCTGTTGTCTTTATTATTTTCTATTTGAATACTATATATATATATATATATATATATATATATATATATATATATATATATATATATATACCTGTATATCCTCGGGTTTCGCTCGTTCTCTGAGACTTTTATTCATGACAAGATTGTAATTCCGTCTCCTTGGTTACTATTCTTTTTCTTTGTCTCCTTCGTGTTTTGTTATCTCTTCGGTTCTCCCTGTATCTCCATTTTTTTTTTTTTTTCATTCAGTCTCCCTGGGTTTCATTCTTTCTCTCCTGTCTTTCTCCTGCGTCTCCTGTTTGCATTCTGTCTCCTTGGCTGTCTCTTAAGATTTACATTCAGACCCTCCAGCTGTCTTCAGTGTCTAGGGCCAGTATTCTCGTCGATCAAGGAAGCTCCCTAACAACCTTTCCTTGGAGTTTTATTACCTCCACCAAGGAGTTTATGTTTACCCCACGTTGGTGTGTTTGTCTGTTTGTTTGTTTGTTAGCAGGATTACTCAAAACGTTATGAACGGATCTCAATGAAATTTTGTGGAAAGTTGGGCCATGGGCCAAGGAAGAAATGATTAAATTTTGGGTCGGATCAGGATCCGGAGTATCTCGCACAATATCTCCTAAAGTTCTCAATGAATTTCAAGGAAATTTTGTGGAAAGGTGGGCCATGAACCAAGAAACAATTGACTAAATTTGAGGGCTTATCCGGGTCCGGATCTGAATCCTATATCCACGCATCTGGATCCTGGTCCTTTTTAATGGCAGTGGCATTGGCGGAGGTATGCTGTCTCTGAGCGCTTTCTTGCTTTGTTTATTGCACCTTTCTGTCATTAAACCTTCTTCTAAGCGATTTATTTTGTTTATTATACCTTTTTGCCCTCCTCTGCGTTACTTAAATACATACGATAATGCCATATTATGCAAAAATAGCGTGAAAATGAGTATTAAGCAGACATAACCAAAAATAAATAATTGAGAAAGAGGTGTTAAGGAGTTTCCTTACCCGACGAGAATACGGGCTTGTGTTTTCTTGTGCTCAGTGTGCTCTCTCGTGCTTGCGGGTATTCCTTGCAGGTGTAGCATTCAGGCAAACAAGCGAAACGAGCGAGCGACAGCACCAAATGACAGGTAGTTGGATGGGTTGTGGTTAGTGGACGGGTAAAGGGGGTACAATGTGTGATGTACAGCAGGTAACAGAGCACGACATAAAATTGGGTTGTTTTGGCGCTCACTTTGGTGCCTTTTGGCTGTGTGTGTGTGTGTGTGTGTGTGTGTGTGTGTGTGTGTGTGTGTGTGTGTGTGTGTGTGTGTGTGTGTGTGTGTGTGTGTGTGTGTGTGTGTGTGTGTGTGTGTGTGTGTGTGTGTGTGTGTGTGTTTTGCACTCTGACTAATTTGTTATAAGTCAAGTTTCTGTTTGTCTGCCTGCCTGCCTGCGGGCCTGCCTCCCCCCTCTGTCTGTCTGTCTGTCTGTCTGTCTCTCTCTCTCTCTCTCTCTCTCTCTCTCTCTCTCTCTCTCTCCCCTCCAAGTTAACAAAAATAAAGTATATTATAGGTGTTAATACAGGTGGTCAATATCCTAGTTGTATATTATTTACGCATGTCATGGCAATATCAGAATTATTTAAGCAGCATTGTTGAGGATAATAATGGTAAACTAAGCAGGATAAATCGCTTAAGAGGAGGTGATACGGAGCCTCCTCAACCGACGAGAATATGGGTCTATCTTTTTCTTCGTCTGTCTGTGGGAATTTTGCTTCTCCTAACTATCGTCTGCGTCTCCTTGGCTTCTGTTCTCCCATTTTATTTATTCATTGTATATGTTTCTCTTTATTTTTCTTCGTCTCCTTTCTTCCCCTGTCTGAGAGAGTTTGATCCTCTCAACACCATCTGCGTCTCCTTGGTTTTTACAGTTTCCTTTATTTTCCCTCCCCTATCTGTTTGAATTTTACCTCCTTGGTTTTTATCGTGCGTGCGTGTGTGTGTGTGTGTGTGTGTGTGTGTGTGTGTGTGTGTGTGTGTGTGTGTGTGTACCTGTTACCATTATATCTCACGAACGGCTTTAGCTTTCACCATATAATCTTCAGGGTATCAAAATATGGCCAAAATCTTGGACGAGTTCGAAAATGGGCACTCGGGGTCACGGTCAAGGTCATTAAAATGGCTGACCGAGGTCTGGCGGGCGATTAGCATTCGGCTCCCGATTTATTCCATGTTTTTTCTTTCCTTTTTTGTTGCTTGCCTTCTTTGTCAGTCTTTGAAATGTTCGTGTTTCTCTCTCTCTCTCTCTCTCAGTCGTCCCTACCGCATTTGACTCTGATTTTTATTGCCTCCTGGCCTGGCTCCGAGATTTTATTTTGTCTTTCCAATTCAGTCCGCCTCCTTGGTTTTTATTGTCTCTGTGTCCTTGATTTAAATTCAGTCACCTAGCGTTTCTGAGTCCTCTCTCTCTCTCTCTCTCTCTCTCTCTCTCTCTCTCTCTCTCTCTCTCTGCCCTCCCCACCGCATGTGACTGATTTTTATCGCCTCCTGTCTTGTCTCCGAGATTTTTATTTTGCCTTCCAGCTTTGTGTCTCCTTGGTTGTTATTGTCTCTGTGCCCTTGGTTTAAATTTAGTCACCTAGTCTCTCTCTCTCTCTCTCTCTCTCTCTCTCTCTCTCTCTCTCTCTCTCTCTCGGTAACGATCTCGTTGACATGTGAAACTTCATCATTCTTTCCATACCAACACATCTATCTATGTTAACATCTCTTGTATGTTATTTATGCTCCTCATGTCACCAATAAGTACCTATTATTAAATTCTTTTCCGTCGTCTTTGCGCAGATAACTCATATTTTAAATTAATGTTAACAGACAGACGATTTCATCCAGGTCTGGAGATATGCAATGTAGAAAAACTGCTAATGGAGGCATCTAATCTCTCCGACTCTATAAGTCTCTCCTACGCTGAATAAAATCGTTTCGCAATATATGGTCTGAAAAGGCGACATCATACTGTATGGGTTAATAAACACTGTGGGAATTAAGCTGCAGAAGGGGAGGTGCAACGAAGCCTGAAAAATGCACGGGGAAAACAACGAAGGTTCTGCTGTGTAATATCGGGTTTCAGTGCCAGGTTGTGTCCTTGCTTGTCTCGTGCGTTTTTAGTAAGCTTTCCCAGTTGCGTGAATATTGTGTGTGTGTGTGTGTGTGTGTGTGAGAGAGAGAGAGAGAGAGAGAGAGAGAGAGAGAGAGAGAGAGAGAGAGAGAGAGAGAGAGAGAGAGAGAGAGAATGGTTTTATGTACTTATCAACCTGTCTTCTGTTGCATGTGGCAAGGAAGTAATGTGCACCTGTTTGATAATTACGCAAGCCATGTTGATAATAATAAAGATAACAGAGAAGATTGTCTTGTTTTCCATCTTTGTGTTTTTTGGTGCCTAGTCATTCTTACGGATTACGTATCGTCACTGCTATTATCCTCTTCTCGATTTATATTGCACATTGCATAACCTGTTGCAAGTTTCAATTAACCTGTTCATAGTCACAGGTTTCCCTAGCCGCCTCTTCTGGCTATAGACAAAATAATATAATGCTTGTACTGAAAGTCCTATATGAACATTCCGAGGTTAAATTAGAATTCTCCTTTAACTTTATTACATACAGTACTGACATTTTTCTAATATCGACATACTCTACATAAATGATATACGGTATAAGAGACTAAATTCTATTTGCTGTTTAGAGTAAAACTGTCCGCTCTCCATCTTGAATGCCGAGCTTTAGCAAGAGATTAACAGTAGTATATCAAGAGTGTCGACACACACTATGTTGTTATGGCGTCGACGCGTCCATTAGCCATAACACACATAATCCTTCGTAACGACTGAACATGGAGTTATACATTTTTTACAGCATCAAGTCTTAATCCTGATGCTTTTGTACACCTAAATCATCTCCTAAAGTAGCTATGCCATAACGCCACTACGGTAAAGCACAGTCGAAAACAAAATCACCATTTCTTCTCCTTCTTCGTCATCATCATTTTTGGATCCTTCTAGCTCTGTAATGGGAAAACCGATCACCGATTTATATGGAGGGGAATCATTCATCGCTGGGTTGGAAGCACGGCGTATACTCGTGTTGTACGAAAAAAATCAACGGTAATAGATCAGAAATAGGTAAGTTTTACAGCTTTGATTCGAATTAAACAAAACCTGGCAGAGGGTAAAGGGTCAACGGTGGGTGAAGTGTTTTAATCTTGAGAACGATCGGTCTGAAGTTAAGGTCACAGGGCAGTGTTAAACTTTGGGCCTTGTAACTCAAAATTTATTACATTTACATTAATTTTGGTGGAACGATTTAAGGTTAACCATAAAATAGATTACTCAGTGCTGGGAACAATAGCTTAAAGTCAAAGTCACAGTGCAAGGCCAGCGTAAATACATTCGATCTAATTTGAACCGAACTTCCGAACTTAGTGGAGGGATTCATGGTATTTCAGGTTATGAGATCAATCGGTGAAAGGTCAGGGTCACAGAGATAGGTCAAAAGTTTGGTTATAGACCCATCACACAGCTTGAGTGTTGAGTTCCCTTAGTGCCCCTTATTTTCTCCAGAAATTTTTATTCAGCCCTAGAGAGACCTTTCGAGAGACCCTTCTAACTGGAGCAGGTCTGTCAGAGCCTTCATTAATCCCTTCACTAACTATCATGTATTTAATATTTAAAAAAAAATACGAATCCTTCGGAGCTTGCTAACATAGAGGTTTTATAAAATCAGTAAAACAAGCACAAAAACATTACATAAAATATATGAAAGATATCAGAATGGCAGTGCTCTCGTGTCCATGGGAACGAGGTCAGGGCAGTAATAACACGACCTGTAATTCCATCCCTACATTTTTGTTTTTATACTTCAGTACGTGCCATTATGGTGTTACACAAATGCTCCCGAAAAGTGTCACGATAATGGTATACATAACTATTAACCAAACACGCAATACACAAAAACACGTCATTACCAAAAAAAAAAAAAAAAAAAAAAAAAAAAAAAAAAATGTCTTGTTGGGATGGAACTACATGACGTTTTATTACTAGCTTCACCTTGTTCCGATGTTTTTGGTGCACTGTCATCCCAACATCTTCATACGTTTAACTAAATCCATCTTTATATTTACTGTGCAAGGCATGAAGAACTGCTACGGAAAGGATGCTGGAGGTTAATCTCGGCAAGTAAACACTGACTAACTATAAACAATTAGTTTTAAACGGGAATAATTTTGTGGAGAACAGGTGCTACTGAACCTACTGAACCCACGAAAATATGGTCATTCTTGGCTAGAGAGAGAGAGAGAGAGAGAGAGAAAGACAGACTTCAAAACTGTGTCAGAAAAAAACTAAATGGACTTTTCTAAAAACAGGAAGCCGTTTCACGGAAGGAAGGGAAAATGGAGGAACGAATGTGTGAAAATGTGGCAAAGGGTAAAAACAGCACGATTACAGCCACCATAAAATTACCTCTCGCCAATTGGGTGTGGCGGTGGTGGTGGTGGTGGTGATTTCTATATTTGTGGTTGTTATTTTGCTGTTGTGGTGTTTTTTACCGGTACTCTTCTCTCAGTGTGATTGTCCTTGTAGTTGTTGTGGTAATGATTGCAGCTGCTGAGGCTGTAATTAATGCTGTGGTTGTGATTGTATTTTTCATTGTGATTATGGCTTCTTTCAGGCTTTATTTTTGCGGTGGTTGTGGATATATGTCTTTTACAGACATTAATTGTTATACTTTTTACTTATTAATCATCATCACAATCATTATTTTTCGTTACCATCATCTCCAGCTTTAGTTAACACACCATGAAATCTAGGCTTCTCTAGGCATCTTAATTATTTCCATTATAAATCTGTTAAACTGCTTCCATCAGAGGTAAATCAGCTGGTTCTCATAACATACACGAGTTGTGGTAATAGATCAGGATATCTGTGAAGTTTAAACTCGCAGGTACACATTCAAGACTCTAGGTTTGGAACAAGAAAATAAAACAAACAATTTCATTTTATAATTCAAGCACTTCTGTTTTCTCAGAACTACATTAATTTTACTCATCGCTTTCAAATAAAGACAATTGACTAATACGTTTTGGAGAACAGCAGACCAAGATGCAGATATTAAATCAGGTGTTTTGGAGCTTTTGATATGTTTACACCCAATTGAAAATGTTGTTAGTGGGAGTACTGGGAAACTTTAAAATATCCAGAAGGTTTGGAACAAACGTAAATATGAAAAAAGATCGAAGGAAAACCATAAGTTACGATCTACTTATTCTGCCATGTAAAATTGACTATACTGGCCACTAAGAAAATGCTGTCTGGATAATTTAGCGCAGCTCCATACTAACGGAGCCTTAGTGTTAAAAAAAAAAAAAGTGTTATTCATTTCTGGCTCGGGAAAAAATAATAGAAAAAAAATAAAATAAAATCAGATCATAAACGGAGTATTCCCGCTTCAAACTATCACCGAAGCTTCGAACTAACACTTGCTTGGTGGATAAAGAAGCTGGAATCACTGTGCCTATTTCCCTCGTGCCCAGTAACCCAGCCATAACATATCGTACAGGGAGTATAAATGTATTTTAAATTATCAACGAAGCTCCCAACAAACTCGAACTTGGTGGATAAAGGAACTGAAAAAACACCGAGCCCAACCCAACTGTACTACTACTACTACTACTACTACTACTACTATTACTACTACTACAACAACAACAACAACAACAACAACAACTACTACTACTACTACTACTACTGTTTATTATTATTATTATTATTATTATTATTATTGTTTTTATTTTTTATTCATACAACTAACATACAAACCACAGACTGAATAAAAGTAACGTTTCATATTATCAACAGACCTTCGTATTAATGTGCACTTCCTGGACACAGACACTGAACAGCACTGTGCCTCATTCTTGCTGCCCAGTAATACAGACATAACAGACCCACTCAGCAGATTAAGGGCTCTGGCTCCAACCTGCTGATTATGGTGACGAGGAACTGCACTTTTACTCTGTTTTCATGTACATTATGTTGCCTCCTTTTCTGTTTGCAATAAGCTGTGTTTTGTCTTCTTTTTTATTTAGTGCACGTTCGTTTGTTTTTCTCGGTTACTAGTGTTCAGTTCAATATCCATAATGAGTACCGTAGCCTAGCCCTGTGTCCCTACGCTCTTGATGGGAAAAAAGGATTGGATGGTGACTCAACGGGTGACTGTTTATCTTCCTCTTTGACTCTGTGATATTGTATAGTAAAGATCAGTACTACCTGATAATAGCGAAAAACGGAATGTGAAGGTGAGATACTGATTAAGGTGTGTGATGCTGAAGTCAGTTTAACATATAGCATTGATGAGAGAGAGAGAGAGAGAGAGAGAGAGAGAGAGAGAGAGAGAGAGAGAGAGAGAGAGAGAGAGAGAGAGAGAGAGAGAGAGAGAGAGAGAGAGAGACAGACAGACAGACACAGAGAGAGAGAGAGAGAGAGAGAGAGAGAGAGAGAGAGAGAGAGAGAGAGAGAGAGAGAGAGAGAGAGAGAACAGAAGAGTGGAAAAGATTGATTCACATAATGCATTATTATAACATTAATGGTTTTTAGATAAATAATTTTTAGCTTCAGATAGGCACCATGAAACTAATACAGCTTTTCCTGTGAACGATAAAACAGGATCGAAAACACACACACACACACACACACACACACACACACACACACACACACACACACACACACACACACACACACACACACACACAATACATGACGTCTTTTCATAACCTATTCTTACAACTGCCATATATTTGCATTCAGTGAAGGAGAAACATTTGGCAGTAAAGGGCTGAGGAACAAAATTCATCAAGTAGTGTGGTACTGTTGGTCTACGCTAATTTGAACAAAATCGTCTGAAAGGAGCGAAAATTAAGCCACTGAACGCGGAACGTCTCTCTCTCTCTCTCTCTCTCTCTCTCTCTCTCTAGTAAAATGCATGCCACCTCTTTTTATTTTATTTATTTTTTTCATCGTAGGATACTCTTTTCGAACTGAGGGGGTTAGATATATCACGAGTAAACCCCTTCACAAAAAGAGGCCTCTCCTAATGGGAATAAAATAATCCGTTAGCATCAAGATACTGTACAAGGTAGGGCAGTGGATGTTGGAGCGGCCCTAATGAGAAAGGGCTGCGTCTGGAAACTCCCTGTGCTATTGTTTGCAGATAATATTGTGTTGTTGAGTGAAGACGAAGGGGAGCTGCAAGGCTTGGTGGATGAGTTTGGGAGAGTATGTCAGAAACGGAATCTAAAGGTGAATGTTTGGAAGAGTAAACATTTGGTCTTCGAGAGAAGTGAAGTCAGTGAATGTACAGTGAGGTTGGATGAGGAGAAAATGGAAATTGTGAGTGCGTATAAGTACTTGGGTAGTGTGATGAGTAAGGATGGAAGTGAGGGTGAAATGCTTGAAAGTGTACAATGAAGAAAGGTTGCTGGTTCCTTGAAAGCAGTGAAAGAAACAGGGAAGTGAGCATGGATGTGAAAAAGTTACTACATGACAGTTTTGTGATACCAACTCTAACGTATGGAAGTGAAGCTTGGACGTTGTTGGAGGGACAGAAGTCAAGAGTGAGAGCAATGGAAATGAGTCATTTGAGAGGTGCATGTGGAGTCACATGGAGAGACAGACTGACAAATGCGAAAGTGAAGGATCGTTGTGGTGTGGATGTGGATGTGATAGGAAGAGTTAATGCTAGAAATGGACACCCAAACTGCTGGAATGGACATCCAGTAGTGTTGGAAAAGGACATCCCATAGTGCTGGAAATGGACATCCCATAATGCT
Source organism: Coenobita brevimanus (assembly GCF_032717465.1). Taxonomy (NCBI): domain Eukaryota; kingdom Metazoa; phylum Arthropoda; class Malacostraca; order Decapoda; family Coenobitidae; genus Coenobita; species Coenobita brevimanus. Next base: position 35,704,952 of record NC_136981.1, on the reverse strand, counting down.
GGAAAAGGACATCTCATAATGGTTGAAAAGGATATCCCATAGTGCTGGATATGGACATCTCATAGTGGTGGAGAAGGAGGACGTTTATTACATGAGAAAAGCAGCCTCTAGAGCTGAAAAATACAGCGAAAGTCGAAGACACTCTAGAAAGTTGCGAAATAAAGACGAAGAAAGAAAGAATGAAACCAGGAAAAGGGCAATCCCAAAAGCTGCATAAAAATTAGAACATGTAACAGGACAATAAGCTGGAAAAGGTCAGTCCCCAAAGCTAGAAAAGGACAATTCCAGAGTTAGAAAAGGAGACTTCCAATAACCAGGAAAACAAAACCTCAGATCTGGAACAGCACAACTCCCTAGAGCTCTCCGAACACCCAGAGTGCAGTGGAGAGCCCTCAAAGAGACGCTGCCTTGATTGAAATGGAATGTTTGTGCTGTGCTGTCCCACTCACGAATTTCCTTGTGGTTGTGTTTTCCTACCTCAGGCCCGTGTGTTTTCAGGACCCTGGCAAATTGGATCAAGCGCCTGTGAGCGTCCGGTCTTGTGGCTTGAGTCATCAGTCCTTCTTTAAGGCATTTACTTTAATCTGTCATGCCATCAGTCGCTCTATAGTGAATCTAATTTGTCATCAGTCCTTCTATAGTGTATTTTACTTTTACCCGTCATCAATCCTTGTATAGTGTGTTTCCTCTGTCATCAGTCCTACCATAGTGCATTTACTCTAATCTGACAGTGATCCCTAGCCAGTTTTAGCACAGGTGATGGTCAGGTATTGTTAGACTGGAAGGCTGATTTGACCTGTAACCAAGGAGACTCATTCCTAACTCATACCTGTGGCTCCTTAAATTTGAGCAAACTGGACTTAGTATTTAAAATATCTGAGTGGTCCAGTACCCTCAGATGAAAACAAATAGGTTATAATTATCTTTTGATCTAACTCTTCATACTGATTACTTTTACTTTATTTTTTGCTACCTCTAGAAGATTTTGTTACCTTTGGGGAAATAAGGTGATGTGACGGGGAAAGAATAAGTCTCCACTTATCTCATTCACAGCCTGATTTCTTTTCCTGAGTTCAGTTTAATCATATGCAGAAAGGAAAGATTAAAGGAAAGGAACAGGATTAAATGTACGTGATAGGATTGGAGGGGGTTGAGCATAGGAGAAAACCCCAAAAACAATATCCATTATAAACAACCTCACATTACATGTATATGGATGCTGTTATTACGGCTAGTATGCCTGGTAATATGGTTAAATAAAGGGCATTTCGAGGTAAGTGACTTTTTAATTTTCTTCTACACGTAATACAGTATAGGCCTTTATCTCTACACTAGTATTGCGCTTTATTTAGACAATCCGTATGTTCACCGTCCCTTTACCATGATAGCCTTCTAAAAAGTGTGTTCTCGCTGCGCCGTACGGTAATATTCAATTATGGAGTCTCGTCCTAAAGGAAAAAAGAAAAAAATAAATATACCTGTACTTAAAATTCTCTTTTTACCCCACCATTTCGACACTTTTTCCCTTATATTGTTTTTTCATCAATGGCAGACGATTTTATTCAACTTAGGAAGGAGATTACTGGGATGAACTGGTTTGAAATGAAAGTCTCAATTTGCTCCTTCAGACCGGTGTGTGTGTGTGTGTGTGTGTGTGTGTGTGTGTGTGTGTGTGTGTGTGTGTGTGTGTGTGTGTTTAAGAGCAAATGTCCTTTTTTTCAGTAAAATGTCGTCTGGATAAAAAATTTCGTTAGTGATCACTATTTACATGATCATAAAATAATGTACCGCTTCTGTCACTTGTTTTTTTTTTTATATATATATATTCCATCAGCTTCCTTTTGCTAAAAATTATAAAGCAATATTTTCAAGATGGGTAATTGCCCTTACCACATCTCTTCTGTGGAGCTTAGGCCTACTATGCCCGTGTCAACTGGATGGAGGGACACAAATGCGTCATCTGTGTAAGGAACGTACAAAAGAATATTAGCCAGCCATATCCAAAAACAAATAACTAAGGAGGAGGAGTTTGGAAATTTCCTTAACCGAGGAGAATAGAGGCCAGTCTAATCACCAACTAACCTTCATGGCCTATCAGAGTTATTCCTAGGTTGGCTGTACCGCTTCCATCATCATCATCATCATGCCCCCTCCACCCGCAAGCCCCCGTCGTTGCACTGAAGGGGTGAAAAGATGAAAATGGACCACACACACACACACACACACACACACACACACACACACACACACACACACACACACACACACACACATTCTTCTTTGGGCCAACTCTTCTGAAAATAAATCACTTCAGTCTTGCACAACCTTAACCCCTCCATCAAATTTGGCTCAAGTGAGATCAGAACTGTTTAAGTTGACTTTGCCCAATTACCTTGACCTTTGACATTTTCCTGTGACCTTGACCTCTGAATAAATGTTCTCAAAACTGAATCTCTTTTCTTTATTTCCCTCTGAAGCCATAGACAAACTTTGAACTACATCGGATGGAAACTGCGTCATTTGTATCTTTTGTAACCTTGACCTTTGACCTACTCTTCTAGAAAATAGGTCAGCCTCAACTCATCCACCAAGTTTAGCCCAGATCAGGTAATTTATTTTTATTTTTATTATTATTCTGTTCACACACACTCTCACACACTCGGGCCCACTACTAACCTTGCCCTGTGACTTGATATTTGATTTATTACTCTCAGAGCTGAATATTTCTTTGAATGATTCTTAACCCTTACACCAAGTTTGGCTAAAATCTGATAAAAACCCCCTCTTTCTCTGTGACCTTAGCTTTTTACCTTTCCGTGAGCACATCCATTGACTGACCTTTTTTTTTTTTTTAATTCGAATCCTTTTACTCTTGCCTATCCTCAACCCTCCCACAAAGTTTGATCTAAATCGGATGACCCTGCTCTGTGACCTTGATCGTTGACTTATTTCCTCGGAAGCAATAGATTTACTCCTTGCCTGACCCTCAACGCTTCCACCAAGTTTCATTAAAATGGGATAAAAATTTCATTACATTAATAATAACCTTGAATTATAAGCTTGCCCTATGCCCTTGGCCTTTGATTGTTCTGAGAATTAAACCATTTCATTCTTGC
>NC_136981.1:35681836-35696836 GCF_032717465.1 Coenobita brevimanus | reverse complement strand
TCCCATTTCTTTCAATTAACTTTAGCGAAAAAGTTCTTTAATAATAAATAAACTGTTTTCAATTGTCTTGGTTTTCTTTTTAGTTTCTTCTATGTCGTTATTAATTATTCTGTTGTTAATATCCCTTGGCTTAATTGATGTTGAAAATTATTATCAAATTTATGTGGTGGTAAAGTTAATATGAGAGAAATGGCTAATACTTAAAGATATACGAGGAATAAAGGTATAGAATGAGAGAGAGAGAGACAGAGACAGAAACAGAGAGAGAGAGCGTGACACTCAAGCAGCGGGCATGTTCTTGGGTGAATGACGCACGTGCGCTAAGTGAATGGGAGTGCTGCAACTTCTCCTTGAATGTGTGAGTGCTGGCCTGGGTAATGGTTCTCTCTCTCTCTCTCTCTCTCTCTCTCTCTCTCTCCCTTATCCCTTCAGTCCAGCGACATATTTAATTCTAATTTTCTATAGATGACGTACTGACGGGGAGCCTAACGTGGTGACGCTGTGTACCCTGGGTGGAGCAGCTGCTGTGTTCACCCGGGAGCCAATCGTCCTCATAGTTCCCTGCACCTCGCCGTGGGAAGGGCCCTGGTGAGGCGCTGTCTGTCACAAGGGGGCACCAGATCCTCACACGGTAAATATATTGTGCTGTACAATACCTGTAAGACGGTCCCACAGAAACATTTACTTACCTTTGGTTGACGAGTTTGTTCGATTAGTCACACCGGGTTTAAACAAGAACACTCCCACCATCACCACTACCACCACCACCAAACAACAACAACAACAAAAAACACAACAGCAGCTACAAAAACAACAACAAAAACACCACCACCACCACCACCACTACCACCACCACCAGCAAAAACAACAACAACTACTCTATAATATCAACAATCAAACAGTAGCAACAAAAATATCAAGAACCATACCACCACCACCATCACCAATAACAACAGCAACAGCAACAACAGCAGATATTTTTAAAAGTTAGGGAGGACCTGATAAAGGACTGGGATTAAAGAAGACTGTATATACCCCCCCAGCTCGAAAAATTTGTCGCAGAGTGAACGTAATCGTGTGGATGTAGCTTGAATAAAATACAAACGCGTCATTGCAGTGAAAGATGTTATTCCATTGATATGTTAATGTATTTTTCTGGTGAGCAGTGCCTTGATGAGGTGGCACAGATGTAGCCGGGCAGATCCACCTCCTGGTTCATAAAACGATCCTCCACTCCCTCCTCCTCACCCCAAAAGGAGGAGGATGCACTACAGGGAAGGACAACTTCAGCCTGTAGTCTACCGAGTTCAAGTCCAGATGATCCTGGGGTTGTAATTACTACTACTACGACTACCACTAATGCTACTACTTACCACAATAACAGGAAGAATAACTACAACAACTGATACTACTATTCCTACTCCTCCTCTTCCTGCTACTTCTGCCACTGCTTTTGCTGCTACCACAACCACCACCACCACCACCACAGCTACTACTACTGCTATTGCTGCCACTACTACTTAATCTTGTCAAACGCTTCCTTTCAGCGTACGAGAACGCTTGGGTGCTGAAAGGGTTATGAAGGCAATATGTAACTGCTGAAGTGCGGACAGTCTACCCTAATATAAAAAATGAAATAAGGTGTTCGATTCTGAAGCCCTGAAAGCACTTTACACATCAGTATTAGATAGCATGGTGCGAGGGAGAGCTGTGTGGAGCTATAATTTATCCTCTCATGATAGGAACTACTCCATAATTCAATTTCTACGTGTGTGTGTGTGTGTGTGTGTGTGTGTGTGTGTGTGTCTCGCTCTCTGTCTCTCTGATTTGTCTATTTAGCACTTTCTCTTTCAGTCTGTCTGTCTGTTTGTCTTTCTGTCTCTGTCTCTGTCTGTCTGTCTGTCTGTCTGTCTGTCTCTCTCTCTCTCTCTCTCTCTCCCATCTTACTTCAGACGATTTCATTCAGCTGAAATTGAGTCATAGGAGCCTGGGCGAGTTGGAGTGATTCTTGGGCTGGTGTTCTTGTCGGTTAAGGAAGCTCCCTAACACCTCTTCTTTAACGATTTATTTTTGGGGGTAGGGCCGGATAACATCTTTCTGTAAGTAATTTATGCAGAGTACAGCGATACTTAAAGGATTTATATAACACAGAAAAGAAGATAATAATAAACATAGTAAATCGCTTAGGAAATGGTGTTACGGAGCTTCCTCAACCGACTAGAATACAAGCTTTGGCTACCATTCATTGTTAATATGTTCGATTTAGTGCGAGAAATTTGCGTCCTAGCTCTTTTTCATAAGCGATTTATTCTACCTAGTATACCTTAATGACCTATTCTTTGTTATATAATTCTTCTAACCTTACCATAATCTGCACAAATAATGAGGAAAAGGATAGTCACTAGCCACATGCAAAAATAAGTCGCAAAGGAAGAGGAGCTAGGGAGCCTCCTTACCGACGAAATGCTGGTCATAGTATCAGAGAGCGTGTTGGGAGTGAGCTGTGGAGGTGAGGTGGTTGGAAAGGTGATATGTTGTGTGAAAAAACGCAAGATCGAAACCAGACCGAGGGTTGGAAAAGCGTCCATCCATCCATCCATTGCCAGACGCCATGTATCCCAAACGGGGTGGTCAAGGGCTTAGAGTTAATTGTTTTACAGGGAGGGGCACTAATCCTCCACCAACCCCACCTGACACGTAGGGATGCCAACAGCATCTTGTGTTCCCAGGCGGTCACCCATCCAAGTACTAACCACACCCAACGTTGCTTAACTTCGCTGATCGGACGGGAAGCGGTGTACTCAACGTGGCATGGCCGTTATATATATATATATATATATATATATATATATATATATATATATATAATATATATATAATCATCCTAAATGTCGGGCCCAACTTGCCCAGCCCCGGGCTCCCACGCTCCTCACGGGGCAACACAGATTTAGATAATGGATGGATGGATGGATGGATGTATTAGGCTCCTAGGCTCCTCATGGGGAAACTCAGATTCAGATAATGGATATATATATATATATATATATATATATATATATATATATATATATATATATATATATAGATAGATATATAGATATATAAGATAGATAGATAGATAGATAGATAGATAATCCAGTAACTTTACATAAATGATTATGGCTGCTTTTTTGGTACATCATAAAAATTTTATGTACCAAATACATTCGGAAATATTTGCTTTGATATATATAAAAAAAAATGTGTAATGCAACATTATTGTTTGTGAAACCGTCAAATCACCTGGCTGATGATACTTTTTGGAAAGAGTGTACAATAAAGCAAAACGTCAGGTAGTATTATAGCTCCAAGTCTCTATAATTCAGACACTCTAACCTAGTGTTCTGAGGGTTTCGTTTGCCTGTAAAAATCGTAATACTGGGTTTTGAAAGATACTGCTTACTTTGTCATTATCAAAATGACCTGCACTGGTGCAAATGTACAGTATTTTTAAAAACTGATATTTTTAACAAATCTTGTTAACAAGAAGCACATAGATATGAGTAATATAAATATGTTTTGCTATCATGGAAGGTGTGAATCATAAGTTAATTTATACCAGTGAGGTACCCGTACCCTCTCTCACCTACAAACTCACATACTTTTATCCTTTTCCACCACCGTGTTTCCATCCATTGTCCCCATATGACCACGCCATCTAAGCACGCTCTCTTCAACCATATCGACACACTTCCTTACTGCACTTCTTAAACAAATCACAGTATTTCTCAACCTAGGCATTCAATGCATTCAGCACACATTCCTTAAAATGGTAAGGAAGATTGGCAGGGTGGAGGTGGGGCAGGAAAGCAGGGGAGGCGTGAGTCAGGAAGGTATGAAGGGAAAAGCGTGAGTCTTTGAATAGGCCTACCACTATAAATAACTTGACTGAGCATTCAATAGTCACGCCCATGACATAGAAACACCCCTAAATAAGACAAAGCTAGTATGTATGAAGTATGAACTGCTGTATTCAATCTGGTGTATGGATTTTTTGTTTTATTTGTTTTTTTCTTCCGTCCTGTTATTAAAAAAAAAAAATATGGACCGTGGTGTGTTAGTATGGACGGTTGTATTCAGTATGGACGGTAGTGTGTATTCAGTATGGACGGTAATGTGTATTCCGTATGGAAGGTGGCGTGTATTCAGTATGGAGTGTAGTGTGTATTCAGTTTGGACGGTAGTGTGTATTTAGTATGGATGGTTGTATTCAGTATGGACGGCAGTGTGTATTCAGTATGACGGTGGTGTGTATTCAGTATGGACGGCAGTGTGTATTCAGTATGGACGGTAGTGTGTATTCAGTATGGACGGTAGTGTGTATTCAGTATGGACGGTGGTGTGTATTCAGTATGGACGGCAGTGTGTATTCAGTATGGACGGCAGTGTGTATTCAGTATGACGGTGGTGTGTATTCAGTATGGACGGTAGTGTGTTTTCAGTATGGACGGTGGTGTGTATTCAGTATGGACGGTCGTATTCAGTATGAATAATGGTGTGTATTCAGTATGGACGGTGGTGTGTGTTCAGTATGGACGGTGGTGTGTGTTCAGTATGGACAGTAATGGGTATTCAGTATGGACAGTAGTGTATATTCAGTATGGACGGTGGTGTGCAGTATGGACAGTATTCAGTATAGACGGTGGGTATTGGTGCCGAGGCTGTGTGGTGCGTGGGAGGACTGCCGGGCCACAGGGAACGAACTGCCGTGTCTATTCGCTGAGCCTGTCACATACATAAAATGGTGAATGTAGAAGGGATGCTATACAATACATGAACTGGTTTTGTGTGTGTGTGTGTGTGTGTGTGTGTGTGTGTGTGTGTGTGTGTGTGTGTGGTGTGTGTTTTATGTGTGTATATGTGTTTTCTTGTGGTGTGTGTGTGTGTGTGTGTGTGTGTGTGTGTGTGTGTGTGTGTGTGTGTGTGTGTGTGTGTGTGTGTGTGTGTGTTTTATGTGTGTATATGTGTTTTCTTGTGGTGTGTGTGTGTGTGTGTGTGTGTGTGTGTGTGTGTGTGTGTGTGTGTTTTATGTGTGTTTTATGTGTGTATATGTGTTTTCTTGTGTGTGTGTGTGTGTGTGTGTGTGTGTGTGTGTGTGTGTGTGTGTGTGTGCATACCTGCTTCTTTACCCTATTGATCAAACACATCTACTGAGGACAATCAATTCACGAGGTACCATGTGTCGCTCTATAAAAGTTCTTGCTCTAAGGTGTTTTCATAGGTAAATTATTTCCTACCTTGAAGTCTCACCTTTATCTTACCTTTCTTTATTTTTCGTATTCCAGACGCCTAAATCTATTGTTTATATAGAGTAGCCCAGGTGAACGTCTCCAAGGTACGTTTCTCACCAGTTAAGGAAGCCCCTAACACCTCATTCTTAGCGATTTATTTCTGTATGTGATTGGGTAATATTGTTTTGTACCTCTTTATGCAGACAATGACAATGTTTGAAAGATTATATAACACAGCATAGGACAGTGAGGTGTAATAAGGAAAATAAATCGCTTGGGGAAAGGTGTCAGGGAGCTCGCTTATCCGATGAGATGCCCACTAGTGATGTTACTTTTGATGGTGCGATGGCCTTTCTCCAAAATTTTTCAGCTTTCTACTTCCAACTTTTCTACTTCCGTCTTTCATATAATATTACCTGTCTGACTCTGCGTGTAATTTTAGCTTGCGTTTTATGTGAGATAAGGGTCCGTTTTCTCGTTGGTTAAGGAAGCTCCCTAACACATTTTCCAAAGCGAATTATTTAGCCGATTGCACCTGACTGTCTTATTCTGTGTTACATAAATCCTTTTGATGTCGCCATACTCTGCATAAATAACGTAGAAAGGGATATTAACCAGCCATATCCAAAAAGAAATCGCTAAGGAAGAGGTGTTAGGGTGCTTAATTTCCTGACGAGAATACGAGCCAGTGTTTTGTTAAATTTGAAGAGGTATTTTATCTTTGTTTCTGTGTCAATGTTACCTGTGATAAAGCCTACTTTCCACCCAAAGAGATGCTTTATATGAGACTGTTCTGTGTGTACTAATTTCTCCGTGGAATATTACATTTATCTATGGTAATTTGTAATAATCTCTTATGTACTGTAACTAATGTAATAATACTTAATACTGAGTGGTATTATCTGGTTTCACTACACGATCTTAAATATAACTCTCTTTCGTAAATAATGCGGATCACATTTTGTTTTTCTTCTCAACTCCCCTTGCATATGACACCTTCCATATTTTATCATTTCTCCCACTCAGTGTATCGCTTCTTCTGATTTTCTCTTACGGGTGATCAGTGAATATTCTGTCTGCTTTACACCTTTGTATTACTCTGCATTTAGCTCCGCACTGTGTGTGATGCAGCTGACTTTCTCTTGTTTTTCTTTTTATTTCCTTGTAACACTATGCTGGGGTCTATCATGCGCATTATACTGTCGATATCCTATTTTCTCACCTATGTATGACTAAATTGTGGCCTCTATAGGACTCTAACCTCTGTATGATAAAGTTCACTTTCTATTTTCTCATATCCGTTTAACCTTACATTTGGCTCTATATTGAGGGTAGTACTGTTCACATTATGATTCTATTTTCATGTATATATGGTTGTACTGTGTGCTGTGTACGATACATTTCACTCTGTTTTCTCATATCCGTGTAACCTATGATCTGGGTCTATGATGTGTTAGTGTTCGCATTAGGAATCTCTTATCACCTCAGTGTGGCACTATATCGTCACTGATAGAGTTCACTTTCTGCCTCTTTCATCATCTTCATTGTAAGCTTGCGTGTGCTTCCACCTAACCCATGCTATGGCTCAGTTTTGCGTATAACAGTTTACATTACGCTTATTCTCTCATGTTAGTGCCATTTTGCGTGAGTGTGAATTGCTTGTGATACGGTCCATATTCCGCGTGTCTTCTTGTGCGTGTGTAACCTTGCATGCTACTCTTTTTATTTCCTTATGATACTGCAACATTCAGATTGTTTTATCATCTCCGCAAAACCTTGCCTTTGGATCAGTTATGTATTTTATGATTTCGTGCTACACTCTTTCCACTTTAACTTGGCCTAAAATTGACATCATTCCATCTCACGTGCTGAACCGTAAAAACGGATTACTACAAGAATATGGTGCGACGAAGCAGTGCTATGGAAAGGTAGTCGAGCCATGACATTGTCTTATTCTGCCATGGAGCTACGTGAAATAAGCCCATAAAAGATGAAACCTGGGGTCGATTTAAAGTGAAAGGAGTATAGTTTCTCACCTTTATATACCATCTTCCTGAATATGATAAAAGTAATATATTTCTTGCTTTCACATCATATAATTCTCTCTCTCGCTCCATTTTGGACACAGAATATCCACATCCAAGACATATCATCCACATGACATCCTTCTACCATCCACCTACCATCCACATTCCACCCATGTACCATACACCTACCATCCGATTCCACAACCACACTCTTGCCTCGCCCTCCGACCTTCCTGGTAACTAATTCTTCGGGACAGCCACCTCACACACAGATGCTTGTCCCTTCCTCCACCTCTGCTCTTTTCAATCCAGACAGGCAGACGGGAAGACAACCCTCTCTCCCCTGTCTGGCTTTTCTCTCTCTGTCTTTCTCTGTTATGTCTGTCTCTGTCTCTGTCTGCCCTTTGTCTCTCTCTATCTATCTCTCTATCTGTTTACCTATCTAGTTATCAGTCATTGTTCAATCTCTCTCTCTCTCTCTCTCTCTCTCTCTCTCCTAACACACAGCATACTTCTTCGACTAACAAATGCCTTTCTGCCTGCGTTACCTTTACCTGATTTTCACACATGGTTTCTCTCTCTCTCTCTCTCTCTCTCTCTCTCTCTGCACCAGTCACCCAGCATATATCAACTTTCCCGCCTTCCTCTTTCCTGCCTCACTGTCTTTTTCTCTCAGTCAAATCTTTTCCCTCTTATTTCTTGTTTTCCTTATTTTCCATCGTTCGGTGCTCATCCAGTCTTCTTGTGTTCCTTTGACATATTTTCATTCTGTCTTATTATTTTTCGTTTCCTACTTTCAAACCTCATGTTACACTACTAGACAAGAATTTCTGTTCAGAGACTAAAATGGGTATCAGGTAATTACGTGGTGCTGATTTCAAATATGAGATTATTTTTGCTTTAGCACGTACAGCCTTTCTGAACTCACTACCCTCACAAGCATTCAAACAGTATAATGGTCTTCCTTTTCACCACTTTATTCGTGCTCATTATACGTCTTTATACATATGCAGTGTATAATATCCAACATATACACTGCCAGTTGTCTACATCCTCTATCTAAATTATGTCTATGTAAATTCATTATAGTTAATATAACTCTTATTCCAGATTTATGGATTGACATTGCCTCGCGGATGTGTCAGTGATCCTAATGCTTTCTGTTATATATGTGGAAGTTTTACTCCAAAGAAACAGAAACGGAAGACCACGTCTCTTGTAAAGACAGCTTATCTATCTACATTATTTTGGCGTTAAGCATGACGACCAAGACAAACGATGGGCGCCCCACATCTGCTGCGTGACCTGTTCCGACTCTTCGCAAATGGCTAGCGGGAAGGAAAACAGGGATGCCTTTTGCAGTTCCCATGGTGTAGCGAGAACCTATACTCCATTTCACCATGCTTGGCACCATATAAGTGACGTCGTCAACACCTGTAGCATTGATAATGGTCACCAGTACTGCATATACCTTTTTGTATTGCCTTTATACTGGTTCTCAAGGTAATAAATAGAGGTTCACGTAGTGCAGAGGATTTACATCAACACTACAGGCGTTGACGACATCGCTGATGGTGCCAAGCTTCATGAAATGGAGTACAGTGGCCACACAACAGACTGCTACTTTTACATTGCAGAAGTTGTGGGATTTTCTTCCAAAAATGAAAACTGCATTGTTTATCCAAATTTACCGTCGGCAATAAGACTGATCAATCACATTGACGACCTTCCCATTCCAAGGCCACCAACAAATAACTGTGTATTCCAGACTTCAGGTGAGGATGAAGATGGAGAGGTATCTGGAGCAGCTGCCCCTGATTCTGACTTCGAATGTCCGGCGTCTGGCAAAGCACCCCATCTAGTCACCCAAGGCGACCTTAACTATCTTGTTTGTGGCTTAAATTTATCAAAACAACAGTCATAACTACTCGCTTCGAGATTGCAAGAATGGAACTTCTTGCCTCCAGACACAGAGGTGACGAATTTCAAGAAGTGGCAGCAAAATTTGTAATGTTTTTTTTTTTTTTTTTTTTTTCATATTTGACAGAGGAGTATGCTGCTGTAGCAATATCGCGTGTCTGTTTGAAGCCTTGGGAAGGATTCATGATCCTGATGAATGGTGACTTTTTACTGACTCCAGCAAATCAGGTACAATGGCAGTCCTCCTCCACAATGGGAACATGTTACCCAGTATACCACTTGTTTTAGCTCCTGAAATAAAGGAAACGTACGAATCGATGCAAAAACTCCTTGTTTTGACTGGGTACGATGAATTCAAATGGCAAATCTGCAGCGATTTGGAAGTGGCAGCCATACTGTTTGAACTGCAAGGAGGTTTCGCGAAATACTGTTGCTTCCTGTGTTTATGGGGCAGCCGTGATGTGCAGCAGCATTACATCCAGCGTGAGTGGCGTCCCCGAAGTTCCACTAGGCCGGTGTACACAACGTATGGAACGAACAACTTGTACAAGCGGAAGATGTCATACTGCTACCTTCTAATATCTTATTAAGCTTGATGAAAAACTTTCAAAACCATGGATAAGACAGGTGCCGGCTACGCACACCTGAAGAAAGTTTTCTGTGAGATTAGTGACGTCAAATTGAAGGAAGGCATTTACCTTGGCCCACAAGTTCGTAGCCTGATGAAAGACAGTCAGTTTTATCCAACCCTCCATTCAGACGAACTTAGGGCTTGGAGGTCTCTTAAGAAATTTGTGCTGGTTTTCTGGGCAGCCACTGCAGTGAAGATTACGTGGAAATCGTTGAAAAGCTTCTGGTTGCGCACCATGAACTTGGATGCCACATGTTCCTTAAAATGCTTTTTCTTCACTCACATCTTGATTTTTTCTTAAAAAAAAAAACATGGGTGATGTTAGTGACGAACAGGGTGAACGTTTTCACCAGGATATTGCAGTAATGACGAAAAGATATCAAGATTGGCGCTGGTATGGTGGCGGACTATTGGTGGATGCTGACACAGGACACCGATGTAGAGCAGAGCACAAAAAAAAAAAAAAGCATCAAAAACCATACAATGAATACCTGTATTCACAGTGAAATTTACGTACACCCTCTCAAAAAAGTATCGGCACACTTAGAGCACGTAACATTCTGAAACGCGGATGAAGCGTTGTGGTATATGGGGCATCCTGTAATTATTAGTGCAGATATCATATTGTGTAATTATCAGAACTCAAACTTGCAAAAGGTTTCACTTACTGGCTGGTACATGTTTTGAGGTACCACATTTATAGACTCATGTGTGTCTGCAGAAATTGCCTATCGCACCCAACGGCGCCGATACTTTTTTGAGAGGGTGTACATCATTTGTATAATGCACCTGATTTTGTTTCTGCATATTACTTTACATTCCAGTTAATATTTCTCGATTAAAAACTGTCCCTGGCATAACCAGGCAATAGGAGCATACTGATTTCTGACCAGTGGGATAAAAATTGCAAGGCTTAATTTTAGAGAATCTGTGCGTGGTAGATAAAAAGTAAAAGCATAATTGTAATCAGCACGGCCATTGAAATGCAAAACGCCCATTCTCATTTTTGAACTAGATAAAAAGTTGAAATTTGTCGAGTAATGTTACCGTTCATTCCTCACCAGTAACTTTAATTTGTTTTTGTTTATTCTTTCTTAGCTTCTTATGTAAAAAAGTAGGAATCTAAGGCCAAAAGTCCACAATTTTGTTCCCTCCTAGGAAAGAAAAAAAAAAACATTATTATACTCTTTGATCGTTGTTAACTTCATCTTTTGTTTTCTCTGTTCAGTTCTTCTACACTCTCTTCCCTTTTTTACTTACATCTAACTCCACAAATATTTTCTGTTCTTTGTTCTGTCTTATTTTCCTCATTCATTTGATGCTAAATCTTTTCTCTTTTCCATTCCTCTGTCCACTTTTTATCCCATACTGTCTTTTTCTTTCTTTCCATAATATACTTTGCTTACATATCCAAATTTGCTTTCTCCTTTTGGTTATATTTTCTTATGTTTTTCTTGTTTCATATCCCATCCAAATTGTATCTCTATCTTCGTTATTCATATCACTTCCTCTACCTGTCCTTAGTCTTTTCTAGCCTTGCAGATTCTTTTCCTCTATTCATACTATCCCCTTCATCTTCTTTGTCTCTCATATCACCACTGGAGTACACCCATCTCTCTCTCTCTCTCTCTCTCTCTCTCTCTCTCTCTCTCTCTCTCTCTCACACACACACACACACACACACACACACACAGAGTGAGAGAGAGAGAGAGAGAGAGAGAGAGAGAGAGAGAGAGAGAGAGAGAGAGAGAGAGAGAGAGAGAGAGAGACGGGGTCGGAGGGTGGGTGCTCACCAAAAACAGGGCTTCGAAACATACCGGTATTACAGTCAAAGGCTTTTTGCTTCATCAGCTCCACTTCTCTTCCTGACTCCCTTCCACCTCCCTCTTCTGCATGTTGGATGGCAAGCTGGTGACAGGAAGAGCTAGAGATCCCGTTTCACCAGCCCTCAGGACCTGTTCCTGACTATCTCCTATTGCTGAACATTTTCAGTGTTTTCATTAACATGGAGAGTAGGCCCGCATACCCTCATAATACACCACATTGCATGCACAACAGATACACCTATTTTCATCCCCCCTTTGCAATGGCCGCTGCATTAGGCCTATTATCAGCAAATTCGGTGGTATCTCGGATTGCCACTACCGGCAAGGCAGGGCTGGCGGCACAGGGTCCTTCTGGTCGCAGTCAAGAGACTGTGCCAACAGCGGTTGTTGCAAACACTGTTCATGGTCGTCAGCAGAGAAGCAAAGGTTCGGCCTTACATTTCCTTAACATCCGTGGTCTAGTACCAATCTGAATTCTGTTCACTTTCTTTCCCCTAATCTATATCCCCTCTAGCCCTATTCCTCACAGAAACCCAAATCTCTCCCTCTTTTAACATTTTGTTTTCCTGGATACCATCTCTTCACCAACGTCCGTAACAAGGTTGGCACACGTTCTTTTATCAAATCTGAATTTGCAGTTGACACTGTTTTGAACTTCATTTAACTCTGATTATTCATTATATTAACTAAATTATCTGAAAATTACCAAGTATATCAGTATAGTTTATCGCTCCCCCAGTGCTACTTCAGAACCCAGCGTACTTGACTCCATATCCACACAGCTGACCAACCTTAATCTCACTCTTACTACTGAAATTACCGCTTTTGGTGATTTTAACGTCCATAATGTAGAATGGTTATCGCATTCTGTCAGGACTGACGATACTGGTCTAGAATGTGAGCTGTTTGCAGAATCGTTTAATCTCACGTAATTGGTACAACAATCAACAAGAATATCAGATAATCCTGACCATAACGCCTATCTCTTGGACCTGTTCCTGACAAATAACCCAGATCAATACAGGAGAGAGGTACTTTAACCGCTTGGATCCTCTGACCACAATCTCATCAAAGCCTCATTAGTCAGTTGCCCAAACCTCCCTGGTCTGAACCTGTTAGGGTGACCAAATTGCTCTTTGATAGGGCAGACTGGGATGGATCTTGCTGATATTCCATGGCAGTCTTTCTTCTCCAGTGACATCAGTTCTACCCAGTCCCAACTTAATGACTTAATACAAACTGGTATGGAATTGTTCATACCCAGCCAACAAGTCACTAAAAGATAGGACTATCTCAAATGGTTTGATAGCAACTGTGCTAGAGGAACTACCCCCAGATCCTTTTCATATAACTTTTACTTTTAAAAATCTGAATCGCCTAGTCAGTTTAAAATTGCTAGAAACCATGAAAAAGAATTAATAAATCTCGCTAAAACAATCTTTCTGCACAACCAAGTATCCAAACCATTAAATAATCCTAATGACAATAGAATATTCAGGTCAGCTCTCATTTCTTTCAGTAATACCATTAACAAGTCATCACCCAATCTTCCACTAAAAATGTTAGATGGTAGCATTATAAATGACCCGCATGGTAATGCGAATATCCTTGCCAGTATATTCGCCAGAAATTCTGTCTCAGAGGAAGTCAGTCAGAATGTCACTGTACTAGAACTTGACCCTCCCAAAACTGCTCTTCTTAAGATACAGATTAGATACGTAAAATCCATCCTAGATAATTTACTAACCAATAAAGCTCCAGGTCCACATGGAATTACTCCAATTATTTAGAAAAAGCGTTCCCCAGAACTTGCTCCCGTAGTACCGGTAACTAAATTATTCAGACTATGCATAAGTACTTCTAAATTCCCTACTTCTTGGAAAGATGCCAATAGCCACCCAGTTCCGAAGAAAGAAAGTTCCTCTGACCCCTCTGATTAATTACAGACCATTATGTATCACATCTTCTCTTGGTGAAGTATTTGAGATCGTACTCAATAAGCACACTGTTAAACATCTTGAATTCAACAATTTAATTAGTGACGGACAGTATGGTTTTCGCCACGAAAGATCCACTGTTGATATACTCTGTCTCTTGACTCATACCATCCATCAGTCAATTGACCAACATGGAGAAACCCATGCAGTAGTCCATGATATTTCAAAAGCTTTTGACAAAGTGTGGCACTGTTCCATGCTATCCAAACTCTCATGTTATGGCATATCATCTTTCGTTCCTCTGATTTCCTCATATCTCAGCAACAAAAAGATAAGAGTAAAAGTAGATTATATATATTCCACTTTCCAGTAGTTCAATGCCGGCGTGCCACAAGGATCAGTTCTGGCTCCAACCCTATTCCTAATTCATATTAATGATCTCTTATCTGTCACCAATAATCCCATTCATTCATATGCAGGTTACTCAACACTTCACAGTTCATTTACACCTAAACACCCATTCACAAAGTTTAATATCTCTAACTCACTACTCAGTAAAGAAATCTCCATGAATCAAGACTTATCCAAGATCACTGAATGGGGACAAAACAACATTGTCTCATTTAACACTAGGAAAACCAAATCTATACTATTTACTAATTAACAGATATTGCCTGATTCCTCTATTACCTTCAAAGTTACTAATATTCCTGCCTCTAAAAGTATCGAAATTCTCGGTTTTTCACTAAACAATGCCCTCAGCTGGACCTCTCATGTTGAATCACTTGCAAAGACCGTTTCATATAAACCTGGAATATTGTACAGAGTCCGTAACTTCTTTGCTGACGAGCAGTT
Organism: Coenobita brevimanus; assembly: GCF_032717465.1. Lineage (NCBI taxonomy): Eukaryota > Metazoa > Arthropoda > Malacostraca > Decapoda > Coenobitidae > Coenobita > Coenobita brevimanus. The sequence goes on along the minus strand of NC_136981.1, from coordinate 35,682,370 downwards.
AGCTGTAATTTACAAGGGTCATGTATGCTCTCAACTGGAATATTGCTCACCCTTGTGGAATGGATGAGGAGAGGTTGCACTAAAACAACTGGACAAAATTCAGAACAAAGCCGTAAGAATGATTAAAAACTCTAATATTACAAATGAGCTATCTCCCCTACTAGTAAGAGGGAATGTTGCCACCCCTGCATTATTTTACAGATACTTTTATGGTAAATGCTCAGACGAAATTGCGTCCCTCACGCCACCTCGCCACACCTTCTCCCACGCTACACGAGCACCTGGTTGGGCTCCTGAGTGGACTGTCATACGGCCATAATGCAGAACTACCGCCGATCAGAATTCATTTATTCCCCGAAATGCATCTCTTTGGAACTCGCTTTCCCAGAATGGTTTCCTTCTAAACTTCAACCTAAGGCTGTTGAAGTCCAGCTGTTACAGATTTTTTATGAATAGAGGAAACCTGCAATCTGGAGCATGGATTAAATTTTCTCTCTGACAAGGAGAATATGTTTTCACCCACGTTTGTTTGTT
>NC_136981.1:35671836-35676836 GCF_032717465.1 Coenobita brevimanus | reverse complement strand
CTCTCTCTCTCTCTCTCTCTCTCTCTCTCTCTCTCTCTCTCTCTCTGTGCTACATTTTTTTTCCTTCATGTGTTTTAAGTGCCTTCCTAATCCTACCACTGTGGCGTTTGATCTGCGTCATTTTGTTTGGTTTCCTTTTAACATATCCCCATTTAGAGCGAGAAAGAAAGAGAGACTGACTAGGAGAGTGTTTGTGAGTGAGGTGGAAGGATGGAGGAGGAGGAGGAGGCGGAGACTGAGGATGATTTGTGGGGATTGGGTGGAGAGGTGTATGGGAAGGGGATGTTTGAGTTGGAGAGAGCAACGTGATGGCAGAGGACAGGATGACATGTAGGGGATTCTCTTGTGGGCACCCCTTGCTGTTTAAGGTAACTGATCAGAAATAGATAGATAGCTAGATAGATAGATAGATGGATAGGTACACAGACATATAGATAGAAAATTAGACAAATAGACAGATGGATATATTTTTAAATATTTTTGCTTAATCACAACATATCCAATACACACAGAGGGTAAAAAATAATGATGATGACAATAATAATAATAATAATAATAATAATAATAATAATAATAATAATGATGATCCTCTCAATATCCTTTAACTTATTCGCTGCAAAAACACACCTCAGGCATTTACCGTGGCTAATTTCTGAGGGTATTATTTTGACTGAGTTAACTCCTACGCGCTGCAAAGGTCAATGGTTTACACATATCATTTTTATGGCCCTCTTACGTCTCTCTCCTTATCTCTCTTTATCTCTGTGTCTATCTACCTACCTGTCTATCTATCTAACTATCAGTCTATTCGTCTATCTACCTATCTATTGTCCGTATTTCTGTCAGTCTGTCTATCTATGTATCGTTTCGTTTCGTTTAGTTTATAAAGACTCCAACATGCTTGCATGCGTAGGCCTTGGTCACTTATTGGCGGCTTTCCATACTGCTCGATCTCTGGTAGCCTCCCTATTCAGTCCCTTATCCTAGGTCAGGCTCTACAACCTCGTCCCAAGTCTTTCTCGGTCTGCCTCTCGTAACCCCAGCCCGAATGTTAGCACTTCTCATTTTCTGTAGCCAGTTGCCATCCCCCATCCTCTCGACATGCTCAAACCATCTTAATCTACCCCTTCTCATCACCACGCTAATATATATGAATCTCTCTCTTTATCTATCTGTCAGTCTTTCTATCTGTCTATCTATCTACCCCTCCATCCATCCATCTATCCATTTATCAATCAATCATTCTATCTGTCACTCTGTCAGTCCATCTAGCCATCCATCCATCCAACTAACTGTCTATCAATCTATCTGTCTTCCTATCTATCTATCTATCTAGTTATTTATCCATTCATCCAACTCTAACTATCCATCTATCTACCTATTTATTCATCAATCCATCTAACTCCCTCTATCTATCTATCCATTTATCTACCTCCTTAACTTTTGCTTCGCTCTCCTACTTTTCATTCCTTAGGCTCTCCTCTTTTTGCATATTTTTTTGCATATTTTTATTTCATTTCTCACTTTCTTATATTTAATTTCTTCCTTCTTCTCCTTCACTTTCTCCTCCTCCTTCAATCTGATTTTTTTCCCTCCTTCATCTCATCCTCAGTCTTCCTCTCATTCTTCTCCCCATCTCTATTTCTTTCTTTCTGTTCTTTCTCTTTCCTTGCTTTCATCTTTCATTCATCCTTTCGTTCTTCCTCTTCTTGTCCCTTTCTTCTCCTTCCTTGTATTTCCAACTTTACGTACATCTATTTTATTTTCTGTCCTTCCCTTTTCCTTCCCTCCATTCCTTTGATCCCTCCACTTCAGCTGTTCTCTCTTCCTCCATTTTTTCTCCCTTTCTGTCTCCACTTTTTCTTCCCCCACCTCTTGCTCAATCAACCTTTTCTTCTCACTTCCAACTTGCTTTTTCTTTTTCTTTTTATTGGTCTCGCTCTCACTCTCCATTCTCTGTCTGTCTGTCTGTCATTCTGTCTGTCTGTCTGTATGACTCTCTCTCTCTCTCTCTCTCTCTCTCTCTCTCTCTCTCTCTCTCTCTCTCTCTCTCTCTCTCTCTGTGCCACCATTTCTTCCTGCCTATTCTTTCAGAACCTTCCTGCTCCCACCACTGTGACGTTGATCTGAGGCAATTTATTTAGCTTTCCTTTTGACACATCCTATTTAGACAGATAAATAGAGAGAGAGAGAGAGAGAGAGAGAGAGAGAGAGAGAGAGAGAGAGAGAGAGAGAGACTAGGAGAGTGTCTGTGAGTGAGTTGGATAGGTTAAGGAGGATGGGGAGACCAAGGATGATTTTGAGAGATGGGGTGGAGAGATGTATGAGAGAGGGGGTTGTGAGTTAGAGAGAGGGCAAGCTGATGGCGGAGGACAGGGTGACATGGAGCCGATTCGTTTGTGTGCACCCCTTAAGAGATTAAGGTAATTGGCGATAGATAAACAGACAGACTTATAAACAGATAGATATTAAGACAGTGTTAGACAGATAGGTAGATGGCATATAGATAGGAACTGTGGGTAGACGGATAGTTGGATGGATGGATGGATGAATGGATGGACTGGTGAATGAATGTATGGGCGGATAGATAGACAGGTAGATAGATAGAAAGATAGGTACATAGACAGATGGAAGAATGGTTTAACGGATGGATGGATAGACAGATAGGTAGACAGACAGATATATAGGAAGACATAGAGAGAGAAACTTTCACAAAATTTTCTTCAATCACAGCAAATCTAACACAGCGAGAGGGTAAAAAAATAATGTCCTCAATATCCATCAACATCTTCACCACAACAGTACACCTCAGGCATTTACTGTGGCTAATTTCTGAGGGTATTGTTTTTACTGAGTTAAGTTCTATCTGGTCCAAAAGTCAATTGTTGTTACATTTCATATTAATAGCCTTCTTTTGTCTCTCATTCTCTCTTTCTGCCTCTGTCTGTCTGTTAATCTATATGCCTGGCTTTCTGACTGTCTATCTGTTTATCTGTCTGTCTTTCTCACTATCTTTCTATCTATTTATCTGTCTATCTATCCAATCATCTATCTATCCATCCAGCCAGCTATCAAACAATTTATCTATCTATCCATCTCTGTTTATGTATCTATCTGTCCATCCAGCCAGGCAGTCAGCCATCTATCTATCAATGTGTCTATTTACCATTCTATCTATCTATCTATTTATCTGCGAGTATCTATCCATCTATCCATCCACTCGTCCATTAATCCATCCATCCATCTATCTATTTATTTGTCTATATATCTATCTTTTATATACATCCATCCATGCATCTCTCCATCCATTCATCCATCCATCCACCCATATATTCATGCATCTATCCATCCATTCATATATCCACCCCTTCATTCATCTATCCATCTGTCTGTCTGTCTGTCTGTCTGTCTGTCTGTATCTCTTGCCAATTCTTGCTTCGCTCTTCTGGATTTAATTCCTTTGATTCTTCCCTTCATTTTTCTTTATTTTTATTCCCATTCTCCCCCTCTTTATCATTTCTTCCATTTTCTCCTTAGTTTCCTCCTCCTTTCTTCAGGGTCTATTTTCTTCTGTGTTGTTCTCCCTGCCTCTCTCCCTTCATCCTCCTCTCATTTTTCTCCCTTTCTCTATTTCCTCTTTCCCTGTTTTCATCTTTCATTCTCTCGTTCTTCTGCGTCTTGTCCCTTTCTTCTCTGTCGTGTTATTTTCACCTTCGTATACATCTATTTTATTTTCTGTCTTTCCTTTTTCCTTCCCTCCATCCGTTTGATCCCTCCACTTCAATTGTTCTCTCTTCCTCCTTTCTTTCTCTCCTTCTGTCTTCACTTTTTCCTCCTCTGCCTTTTGCTCACGAAACGTCTTTTCTCACTCCCAACTTGTTTTTTTCCGCAACCTATGTAGATCTTTCTCTTTCTCTTTTCTCTGTCTTTTCTCCACAATTTATTCTTTCTACAGTTTCATTTTTTTTTTTCCATTCCCATCATTTTTTAACTCGATATACTTTCTTCCTTTAGTCTGTTGTTCATCTCACTAAAATTGCCATGAGATCTTTTAACGTCAGTAATCAAAGAAAATGTTGAATTGAAAATATCATAAATGCAGAGAAAGATAGATAAAGAGATAGACAGATAGAGAGAGGGAGACAGAGATAGATAGATAGATAGATAGATAGATAGATAGATAGAGATAGATAGAGATAGAGAGAGAGAGAGAGAGAGAGAGAGAGAGAGAATGTGTACGCGCCCTTGTGAGTGAGTGTTTGTGTAATAATAATAATAATAATACTTTCAGAAATATGTATTCATTACAGCCAATGGATCAAATACACAAGTCCTTAATCTGGTATCCTAGAATAAGAGGGTCAACAGACTGATCCTGGCTGCTCCTGAGAAGCGTCGAGACACAACCAAGCCTCACCGAGGCTGGTGTGAGGCGTAGGCACAAGGGGACAGACCGTCTAATCTTTACCTCACCAAGTCTCGGAATCTTGCGGGTCTCTACTAGAGCGTGTCTTAAGCTACAGTCTACCCTTTTCAGAGAAGAGCTCACCTCACCCACGCAAGCAGCGTTTCATGACCGTGTCCCCTTCTTTCGATAAGGGATAAGGCGTTGCCCCTGGGTAGAGGACTCTGGCTTTGGAGTGTGTAGCACTTTACAACCGGATGCCCTTCCAGATGTCTACCACTGGCCCTTGGGTGGACTCGAACCTCCGACCCTTCGGTCAGAGCGCTCTAACCCACTGAGCCACGGCTGCTACAACCAGCTAAGTGGCAGGAGAGCGCTACCTCTCCCGGCAGGGCAGCTTACCTGGCCGCGGCACCAACTCAAGACTCATCGATCTCGAGTCAGGCGCTCTACCACTGAGCCACCATGCCTCCCAAGAACAATGAAATTAAACATCTAGTTTTTTCTTTCCCGTTCTCTTAGAGTTTGTTTTTATATTTTTGCTTAATTTCTTTAGTCTTTCCTGAGTATTTCATCACTCTCTTTCTGTGTGTGT
>NC_136981.1:35654336-35669336 GCF_032717465.1 Coenobita brevimanus | reverse complement strand
GAGAGAGGAGGAATGATAAGATGGGAAGAAGAGGGTTGTGGAGGTCATAAGTGAGAGGAAAAGGAGGAGGAAAAAAGGGAAGTGGGGGAATGTAGAGGGGAAAGAGAGGAGCAAGAATGGGAGAGAAGGAAAGAAAAGGAGAAGAAAGATAATACAGGATGGATGGTATATAATGAAGGTCGTAAAGGAGGGCAACGATGGAACAAATACACAGTAAAGGAAAGTAGAAGGAAAGTTGAAATGAAGGCAAGTAGAATGGTACGAGAGGAGTAGAGGATATGACAAGAGACAAGGAGAGAAGAGGAATGATAAGACCGGAAGGAGGGTGAAACTGGAGGTCGTAAAGGGTGGGAAAGATGGAGGGAGAAGGGAAGAAGGGGAGAAGAGGGAAAGAAAGGAAAGGAGAAGAGAGGAGGCAAGGGCAAAAGGAGGGAAAAGTGTGGAAGTCGTAAGCAAGGAGAAAAGAGGAGAGAAACAGAGATATGGGATAATGAAAGTAGACAAAAACGTAAAAAGGTTCGTGCAGGCTGAGAGAGAAAGGAACAGAGGTAAAGCAAAGAAGGGAAGGAGGTCGAGAATGAGACAGTATGGGGAGGCAAGCTAGGAGAAGTGCGAAAAGGAGAGGTGTGAGGAAAGTAAGGAACTAAGGAGAGAAGCAGATGAGGGGAAAGGTGGGGGGGGGGACTGTGAACGTAGTAAAGATGAAAGAAGGAGTGAGGAAGAGAAAAAGAGGAATAGAGGACAGGAAAAATAACGAAGAGGAAGAGTGAGAAAGAAACAGTGTTTAGATGAAGGAAGGAGGATGAAAAAGAGGAACGAAAAAGGCAATTAGAGGAAATAAGTATAAAGAAATGTGTCCAAACAGAACAAAAATACAGATTAAGAGAACAGGAAGCGTAAAAGAGAAAGACATGAAAAAGAAAGAAGAAACAGAAAACCAGTTAATTCAGGACCTACAAATAGAAACATCAAAGGGAAATGTGTTAAAGGTTAGGGAGACGAAGACGGATATACACATAAAAGGTTACCAAGACAACTTACAAACAAACGAGAGAGAGAGAGAGAGAGACAGACAGACAGACAGATCATCTTGGTACAGAACTGTTTATCACAGTCCTTACGATCACAATATATTACTTTATCTTCAACTGCCACTGCAAGATTATACTCAATGTTGGAAAGATATGTTGTCCTTAGAAGAATAATGAAGGAAATACGTACCTCATTCTTTTCCAAATCTATCTTACAGCAGAAATAATCGTTAGTAAGAATGAAGTACAATAAATGTCCACCCTGCTAAACGGGTTAAACATTTATATGTATATTTTACATTACCTCAAGACGGGAACAAAAATCTAGTTGCATATTCCAACTCTTAACAGACGATTTATTTACTTTTTTAATGTAAACAGGAAGCCAAACGCTAGAACTGCGGAGAGTCGTTCCGTCCAAGAAAAGTCAAAATAACAGAGACCCAAATTCAAGATCCGTTCATTCGAGATGCCTGGACACACTGCATTTAAAAGACTGGAGGCCATAGGCAGAGGAAAGTGCAGACAGAGTGGGACAGTTCCGGAGTTAACCTGTTGCATGCATGGAGGACTGGGAGTAACAGTAACTCTTGCATTAGAAAGTAGGACAAATAAAAGGAGAGAGTTTGCTACCAGACGGGTGCTACACTCATGCCATAATAAAAGAAGGATATAGGCACGATTTAGAGGAGCAGTGACCATTGATGTGGTGATAATGATGGGATAAAGATGCAATAGTACGGTGAAGAAAGAGCAGTTGAAGGACCTTAGTAAGCGGAGGAGAGTTAATTAAACGTAAAACCTTTGACTCCACTCTGTTTAGATGGGCTGTATGAGTGCTGTGTGTATGAAGAGCCCCTTCCCCCCTTCGCCTCCCCCAGAATGAGATGGTACTACATACTTGGAAGAATAGGATCTCCACACGAAGTCAACAGCTGTACCGGAAAAAAAAATACAGTAGGAGCCGGCTTAACACACCTAATCTCTTGGAATCCCATTTTACGAGATACGCAATCTGGTCTTTCCATGAGAAGTCCTGGCAGAGTGAAACCCCAAGGATATAGATGAGATGAAGACCTGAACTGTATAATGCTTAATATTAACAGATATTCATGCGAAAGATTTTGGGGGGTCGAAAACGTAAGAACCTGGTGTTTGATGCATAAAAAAACAATATTTCTTTAACTCCAGTTAGAAATTTGAGGCAAGTAAAAGACACGTTTGCCATAGCCTCGTCCCGTGACTGCTGAAATAACTGTTGTGACGGACGTTGTGAGAATCGGGTGAAGATATGAAGGGTCGAGTCATTAGTTTATGAGATGCCAGGGTTAGATGTGCAGCTCAAAATATCTTTAACTTAAAGAAGAAAGAGTTTTGGTGTCATAACAGAACCATGAGTAGTACCACTACTGATAGCACTAGAAGATGATGATGACAGTGTGTTATGGAGGCGTGAGAGACTTGATACAGTAAGCATAGTTTTCCAATGATCAACATGATATTCATAAAATGCTACATACGAAAAGCACCAGGCCCTCATCAGCAATCATTCCTTTGATCTGCTTGCTGTCCTTACCTTTATCATTTCCCTATGACGTCTCGCCTTGCTTTGAAATGGTTTAAAGCCATCTCCATAATAATCTGTACTACGAGAGGTCTTCCATAAGCTAAATAATTGTGTCTGGAGTCATAAGAATACAGCATAATAAAGGGGTCATGCTGCCGAAGGAGGTAAGGTAGTGGGGAGATTATAATAAAGACACAGGCTTGCAACGAGAAACGTGATGGAAAGTCTGCAAAGCCCAACTGAGAAAAGTCCACGGAGTTAGTTTCTGTGTGTGTGTGTGTGTGTGTGTGTGTGTGTGTGTGTGTGTGTGTGTGTGTGTGTGTGTGTGTGTGTGTGTGTTGTAATCCATAATCTTGCATTTTATATGGTTTTCTGTTCCTTACCACTATAGTTTATATGAATTCTATCGTCTTGCCATTGCATTATATGGCAGGTCTTAAGTCCTTTATTTTATTGCTTTTTATTGTGATTTATCAAACTGTGTAAGAGTTCTACACGAATCTATAATTCAAAAGCCTCCTTCCCTCCCTCCCCCCTCTCTCTCTCTCTCTCTCTCTCTCTCTCTCTCTCTCTCTCTGTATGTGTGTGTGTGTGTGTGTGTGTGTGTGTGTGTGTGTGTGTGTGTGTGTGTGTGTGTGTGTGTGTGTGAATGTATGTATGTGTGTCAACTTGCAAATCATACTGCTGGTGAAGCTTGGTGGGCTGGTGAGTTGGTTTCAGGATGAATGGGTGGTTGGGTAGGGCAGGTGAACGGGTGGATGGCAGGTGGGCAGGGCAGCTGAGTGGGTGGGCAGGTAGGGCTAGTAATTGGATAGACGTTGTAGGTGGGTGGGTGACTACGTGGCCCCTAGAAGGAGGGACAGGGGAAGGGCTATGTTGCTGCTTCACTGCGGCGACCCCGTTTATATTCCATTTATGTTATTTCTAGATCGCCTGACAGAGCTAAGGATATACTTGTGCAAGAGGAATAATTAAGTATACGAATCTTTAATCCATTCACTGATAAAACGTACAACTAAGTGGAAGAGAGTCATCATGTCGTGGCAAAACTAATGAGAACTATATTGTTTACCACCCCGTGAAGGTATTTTTTCTGCTATTGTCTGGGAATGTAGAGCTGCAGCTCTACATTCGTGTATGAATAATATGTGCAATGAATTTTATCTGTAATATGTGTGTGTGTGTGTGTGTGTGTGTGTGTGTGTGTGTGTGTGTGTGAGTGAGAGAGAGAGAGAGAGAGAGAGAGAGAGAGAGAGAGAGAGAGAGATCTGACCATGACCTACAACTATTTCACAGTCTGGTTGGCTGCATTTTTGAAGAACATACGTCTAGACTATGAATGTCATTTGGGAGAAGATTTGATGAAATGGTGAAAGAGACTAGCAGAACAGCAGTTAGGAATAGACAGAAGCAGAAGGAAGGAGGAAAGAGTGGGGGAGAGGACAAGAAAGAGGCGTAGGAAGGAGGAAGGAATGGTAGAGAGGAAAAGGTGGAGGCATAGGAAGAAAATGAAGAGGAAATCGGATGAGAAAGGAATAGGAAGGAGGAGTAGAAAGGGGAAGGTGGGAGGAGGGAGAAGTAGGATGCAGTGAGAGGAGTTGGAGGGAGAGGAAGGAATAGAAGGAGAAGGAGGAAGAGAGAGAAGTGGTACCGGGGTGCGAGAATGCTGGAGTTATATATCCATCATTTAGGGTGTTAGGAAAGTTTATGTATGATAGACGACGCGAGGTGTGGCAGTGTGAGGTGTGTATATATGTGTAGCGTGGCAGTATCATGTGTGTGTGTGTGTGTGTGTGTGTGTGTGTGTGTGTGTGTGTGTGTGTGTGTGTGTGTGTGTGTGTGTGTGTGTGTGTGTGTGTGTGTGTGTGTGTGTGTGTGTGTGTGTGTGTGTGTGTGTGTGTGTGTGTGTGTGTGTCACTGAAAGTAAACAAATAGCCATATAGAAAACTGTGACAATTTGAACGAAGAAGGAAATAAGCTTTAATGGTTTCTTTGATGATCGTCAGAAATAAACATATCCCATGGTTGCTGTAATTGCAATTGAAGCGATTAGAAGTGGTTAAAATTTTTTGGCGTCGTCAGCATATGCTCGGATAGAATCAGATATTCATTTGAGAAAGCATTTAATGATAAAAGAACAAAGTATAATTGTGGCACGGAGAGAACCCTTACGCATAGTGAAATTCATAGCTTTAGAACAATGGCCATCGATAACATCAAACATCATCTGTAAAATGACCTGAAAGAAAGCATGAGATAAAGCTATGTATAGAAAGACTGAATCTATACGAGGGTAATGTGGCACGTAAAGAAGTTTGCTGGATGCGGTCGAATACTTATGAGATGTAACACAATAACAACGGCTTGACTGCAGTCTTGAAAGAAGGATGACCAGGATGGATCTGAACGAAATTTAAGATCACCAGTGGAAATTCTCAGGTGGAAAACACAGTTAAAAAGATAGGACATGAGATAGATTATGACCAGAGGATAACTGTCAGGGGATAGATAAACTGATGAAGCGGAGAGATTTCGCCCAGGGATGATGTCAGCACGGAAGTAAATTTATCTGAAAGCAACACGAGGTGGCATGCCAGAACCAGATGCATCATTACTCCTGAGGTCAAAATAAAGACAGATAGTGTATTATTTTCTGAAGCAAGAAAAAAAATGTATTGCTATGTATGAGAGTCAGGGGGTGAATGAGTAGCACTGTAATCGTCGACAGCAGAGTTTTTGACGAATATACTTTCAAAATTTTCAGCCTTATCAGAGGAGGAAACAGCAATAAAGCCATCTGGATGGAAACAGTTGCGGAAGGAGAAAAGATGAAAATTGCTGTAGATGAATATGGCAGGGTGCCGGATAGGACGAGATGAATGCATGAGGAGTAAATCAGAGCACCTGAAACTACTGTAATGAAGGATGTATTTCACCTCACACCCACACATCCACACAGAAAAGTTAAAGATGATTCCAGGCAGAAATACAAAATGCAAGGGACTCGTGTATAACCTGACACTAGAACCTTCAGAAAGCCACCACCTTGTTACAGATAGCATTAAAATAACTGTAGTCAAATCAGGGCATTATAGCATTAACCAGCCAGTTAAAATCGGTCAGTGTTCTTTCATACCCAATAATATAACTGCCGTAATGTACTGAGCACACTCGGCAAGCTCTCGCCCTTGTAAGCAATAGTAATTTCAGAGAATGTCAAATGTTCTGCCTGGGAGCCTCTCAACCCACAGCTCCGTAATGCCACAGACCTCATCTCTTAAAAGACTCCAGAGGCCACAAGGGAATGATACAACAGTTTACTGAGATAAGACTGTGATCGCAGGAGCCCAGTGCAGAAAAGGTTTTACTGTTTTAGCAGAAGGATTAGGTATGAGAAATATATTTGATATCTCTTAAAGACAATGAAGGATATGAACACGATGTTATACAAAGTCGTGCATGTCATTAACGACAGAAAATATATTGGCTTTTTCACGAGGTGCAACAGTCCAAAGGAGAGCCAAAGGTGATGGTTAACAAGAAAATCTTATAATTATTCAGTTAAAATATAAAGAATTCCAGTAACTTAAACTTCTTGTGTCGCTTTTCCCTACTTACCTACCTTTCTACCTACGTACCTTTCTACCTACCGTATCTCCTTGCCTATTTCTCCACCAACCTACCTGCGTCCCTACCAACCTACTTTACGTGCCTACAACTTTGCCTCCATGCCTCCCTTCCTACCTCCCTGGCTACATCCCTGCCTATTTCCCGTCTTACCTTTTCTTGTATACTTACCTACCTACCCACCCGACTCCCCATGTACCTCGCTGCCAACCTATATCTTTACCTATGTCCCTGCCGATTCCTCTCCACCTCTCTGCCTACCACCTTTCCTTCCTACCTACCTACCGACCTACTTCCCTCCCTCCCTACTCAGTTCCCTATTTTCCTACCTTCCTACATACTGACCTTCCTATTTACCGTACCTTCCTGCTACCTCCCTACTGAATTACCTACTTCCTTGCCTAGTACATACCGACCACACTGCCTCTCTACCTCCCTCGCTACTTCCCTACCTAATACTCTGCCAGTGTCTCCCTTCCTTCCTGCATACCTACCTACCCACCCAAGACCCTAATTACTTACATAACTTTCTAACTCCCAGTCAACTTATCTAGCTACCTCCCCGCCTGCCTCCTTTCTTGCCTACCTACGTAACTGCCTACCTACCTCATTATCCACCTCTCGATTTCCCTACGTGCTTATTTACTTTCCATCCTACCTAACAACGTATCTCCCTGCCTTTCGGCACCACCTAACGAGCTACCGATACAGGCTTCTATTCATTAAAACTTCCCACATCCCCGTGGGAAATTTTATGGTTTATCTCAATAACCTACTTTTTAGTATTACTATTCTCTCTTCTTAAAAAGTAAACGACAATTACTCGCAGGCTATTTAGCCTAGAGCCTTGAAACTTGGTCAGCTGAATCCCCCAGTGACTGCTTCACCTGGCAAAATTGAAAGGAAATCAGCCGAGTCTCCAGCTATTATCCAGAACATAGAAAACCAAATTGTTGACACACTCTCACAAACCACTTAAGCCGGAAGGCCTAAATTTGTGCAGCATACGTCCTTTGCCGGGGAGCAGATCTGCTCCGAATCTCCCAAGGTCAAATATTGGGATTTTCCCTGATATTCCGAATGTCACCTCATTTTCCATGAAACATTAAAGCTAGAGCCACCAAACTTGGTGGAAATATAGACTGTGATGGCCTAAGGTGACATGAACAAGATCAGTGACCTTTAACTCCTCTGGGGTAGAAATTTGGGTCTTTTTCTGGAAAAAGACCCAAATTTCTACCCCAGAGGATGTCACCTAATTATCCGTGAAGGATTAAAGCAATAGTCACCAAACTTGGTGGACTTATAGACAGTCATGACCTAAGGTGACATGCACAAGCTCAATGACCTTGACTTCAAAATCCCTTTATACTTCGGCTCCTAGAAGGCAGTGTTTGTGGGAAGCTTTTCTTCATCAAAATTGTCCTTGGACAATTTTACAGTGTTATGATTATCATTACTATAATTATTACTGTTGTCCGAGCGAGAGCTAAGACAACTTACTTCAGCCGAAATTTACTGAAGAGTGTTAAGAACTGTTAAGCCTGGGCTGTAAAGAAGTATCCCACGCCATCCGGGGAGATCTGTGTAGGCTATTGTAGTACAGGCTGGGCTATAAAAACGTATCCCCCACCATTTGGGGAGATCTCTGTGTGCTAGTATCGCCATTTGGGGAGATCTGTGTGTGCTAGTATCGCCATTTGGGGAGATCTCTGTGTGCTAGTATCGCCATTTGGGGAGATCTCTGTGTGCTAGTATCGCCATTTGGGGAGATCTCTAACAACATTAAGGTGTGAAATACTACTAGTATGTGTCAAAATTCGCACAGGGCGAGCTCGGACACGTTCCACATCTTCAGTATGGACATCTATTTCCAAGTTATTATTATTATTATTATCTGTTTTTTCAATTGCAGTTATTTTGTGGCCTGCGTGAAAATAGAGGAAAATGGCATAAATTAATGCACTAAGAACGCCTCTTCCAGTGACAATAGTACGATGCTCATGCTCTTATAAATAAAAATGTTTCTGGTCATTGTGGTCTTACGGCTGCTCTGAGCTTGTTGGCGACCACGACTAGGGCACGCCTTCAGGTGATGAGGATTTACTGGACACATCAGTCGTCAAAAAGAGTTTATATCTGTGGCCCTATAGCCGAACAGACTAGAGGATGGGCAGACGGACAGAAAACTCATCCTTGCTCAAGCGCGCAAAGATCAGGACGTTGCCTTTGGGAGTAAGATATATCAGAAAAAGGAAAATTTTGAAGAATGAACTTTAACTGTGTCAGCCAAAACATTATGGATAACCCGTAGAGCTCGAAATGAAGTAAGCAACACAGATGCAGTTAATGCGGGATTGACAAGATATCTGTAACTGGAGTGTAGAGAACTACGAAGATATATGATCGGGAATTGGACAAACATGGAAAGCTTGACTACTGTAGCCTGCACGTAGCCTACACTTAACATGGACGTTTGACTGTGAACTAGAGAAAACAGAGGATGGTGAATCGGGGCTGCTGTCAGCAGCTTCAGTCTCGGTGAGAGAGAGAGAGAGAGAGAGAGAGAGAGAGAGAGAGAGAGAGAGAGAGAGAGAGATGGTGGGGAGCAGAGGAAGCTTGGCATTTGATGGCAAGGAGCTTTTAGGAATGACCAACAAATATCTATCTGTCGATTTATCCCCAGATTCCTTAATCAAGTAAGGGTGGCCACAATCGAACAGCCACCATGTCACAATGTCATCTGCCATCTGATTGCTCTCGCTCCAGCTAACACCTCCCTCTCCCACATGCCTCCTTCCACATCCTTCCATCTCATCCGCGGACGGGATGTTAAGTATATGTAAAAGGAAGATGTAGGCTAGAGAAAGGGCAACCAGATTTATTTTAATGTGTACGATTCTGGGCACAGGCTTAGAAGCCCGTTCTCTGAGGCCCCGCAGTTGTCCTACGTAGGCTACCATACATCTCCACATGTTGCCACCTCGGTGCTAACACCCACAGTCCATTTTGAATGCATGCTATGCTTGTCTCATAAAGGCCTGGTATATTGGTATTATTATTAGCAGGAATGTTTTTACGAATTGTCGGTGGGTCTTCAGTAGATCAATAAAGTCTACTTTAACGAAATTCAAACCCCTTAAACTGTTCCCCATCCCTGCCAGGATTCGAACCCGAGTCCAGTGGAGCAGTACCTACCTCCTTGCCGACTCGGTCACCGCTACCCTCACAAATAGCCACAAATGCAGGTTAAAAAAATGAAGGGTTCGTCAGCCAGTGATCCATTATATTTCTTTTGGAGGTCACTGGGATAGGAACCGCTGATGGGAATTTTAGTCACAGATGATGATTTTTTAGCTGCTTGTGTAGCGTGTACTGAATATGTTGTTTGATGTAAATGGTAAGAAAAATAACTTGAGAGAGTTTAGTGTTATTGTGCACTGAAAGAAATAAGAAAAGGAATATGAACAGGAATTTAGAGCTGATGGGATGGACTAGGCATGGAAGCACACATTCTGACTTGTAGGGTGTTGTATACTATAACTTTTAGAATATGGTAATACAAATCAGTTCCTGATTATTTTTTCTCTGTCAAGACTCCATAAGCGAGGCTGGAGTGGCAGGGAGAGAAGGATAAAATTAATTATGTAGACAGGAGCAGAATGAGTGGGGACGGATGGTAATAGACGGTGGAACAAGGTGGAGGGCAATTTACTCTGCAGTGTTAAGTATAGAAGGGCAGGAGGTCAAGGTAAAAGGGATTTTTAAATTATGAGGAAAAGAGAATACACAAGTTTGTCTCACTGAATTATTATCCTGTCTACCTCGAAGAAGTTTCCTCTGGAAGAAAAAAAAAAAATGTGGCATAATGAAAAAAGTTGTTTGTGCCTTGAACCTGACCTAGCAAAAGCATGAACTGGTAATGAAATCTGTCTATTGAACTTCATTTTATTCGAAGTACTGGACAAAAAACATCCGCAATAAGGGAAGCTGGTAGTTTTAGAATGTACACACAAATTCCCATTCAGTTCAGCATACTTTACAATGCCATTACTAAATTTATATACTTTGAAATACTGAAAAATTAACAAGCTAAGCAGCGGAAGGTGATAACTGTAGGATCCATGTATCATTTCCTTTTAAATTGACTCTGCTATGCCATTTCTAAATTTATATTCTTTGAACTACTGCAAATTGAATATGTGCAATTGGGGAAGGTGGCAACTTTAGAATTCACATATAACTTCCTATCAAATTCAACTTACTGTTCTATTACGCAGCACCTGAACAAAGACGACATCAAACAGACAAGACAGAGCGACAGAGCGACGGAGGAACTTGGCATTAACTCTCGAATCATATCCCCATTGCCAACATCTCCGCCAACTCGTGGAAGGCCCCGAGTGGCAGGTTGCGGGGGCTGGTTTAATAATTCATGGTGTGGTCTGGGATTGGAGAAGCGTCTGGGAGAGGACTCGCCTGGGATCGTGTTCGTGATAGGATTCTTGGTAGGATTTCTTCTCTAGCGATTTTCTCTGCATAATACTCCTTAATATTCTTTTGTAGGATGTTAAAGTCTTCCTAACATCGACACTGTCCAAATCAGTAACAGGAGGATTCAGTATTGATCGTGCTGGCGTTGGCATTACAGACTCCTTAACATTTCTTCCTTGGCTATTAATTCTGCATAATATACTTTAACATGGCGCTGGAAAGGGACGCCTGCACCCGGTGGCACCTGTATAACTGGACGTCTCTGCTGCCTGATTATGCAAGTGTTTTTCAATATTAAGTCTTTATCCTCGAAAGGAGGTTAGTGAACTTCAGCCTGAAGTCCACTGGGTTCACATTTCAGATGAACCAGGGGCTACAACTGCTACTATTATTGCTACTACTACCACTAATTCTGGTGCCACTACTGCTACTACTACTACCACTACTACTACTTCTGCTACTGTTGCTGTTGCTGGTAGTGTTGCTGCTACTACTACTACTACTACTACTACTACTACTGCTGCTGCTGCTGCTGCTGCTGCTGCTGTTGCTACAATAATAACAACTACTACTATTATTACTATTACAACTACTACTACTAGGTATATGGGTGTGGGATCTGCTGCTGGCTATTCAGAGAAATCAGTTAAATCATTTAGAGGAAGATGTGAGGGAGGGCTTGTTTGTCTGTGGAAAAAGAATGCTTCCTTTCAAGTTAAAGTTATATCTCTTGAAGCAAATATGATAATTTTGGAATTGTCAGTGAGAGGTTTCACAGTATTACTGGTAAATGTATATGTAAAAAGTGATGTTTGGGAGGATGTCACCCTTGAACTTTATTTGGAGTCACTGAGTAAGTTGGAGCAGGTTTTAATTAATTATAGCTATGATAATGTGTATTTTTTAGGAGATTTTAATGCAGACCCATTTATAGGTAGAGCATGGAATAATCTCAGCAATTTTATTGGGAGAAATGACCTGAAATGTTTTGATTATGATATGCTTGATATTAACACATTTACATTTATTCCTTACAACAACTCCTACACAAAATGGTTAGACCATATTATAGGTAGAGATTCCAAAAATGTTATAATTTCTAATATACAGGTGTTATATTCTTTTATTGGATCAGACCATTTACCAATGGTTGTATGTATGTACATAAATTGCCCTGAAGAATGCCTTGGTACATTTTGCCAGGGAGAAACAAGTGTTAGTGAGGACTTTTTAAATTGGAACAGCCTAAGTGCTGATGATATTAAAACAATAGAAAAAGATGTTAATAATGATTTGACAAGGTTAATTGCTCTTGAAACATTAAGTTGCCAGGTTACTGGATGCCAACGTAAGCAGCATATACAAGAACTTGATATTTTTTATGAGCAACTGATTTCTTCATTATCATCTCGTACTAAGAAATATAAGGGTATGAGGGTAAGAAAAAATAAACACAGAATTATTCCTGGTTGGAATAGAAATGTTAAAACACTGTATGAGAGATCACGCTGTGACTACATGGAATGGTTGAAAAAGGGAAAAGAAAGAAATTCAAAGGAGTACATGAAGATGGTTGGTAGTAGGAAAGAATTTAAATTAGCACTCTCTAAGTGCAAGAAGGAAGAAATTAATGAAAGATCAAAGGCTGTGGAAGAAAAATTCTTAAATAAGAATATGACAGCCTTTTGGAAAGAAATCAAGAAACAAAGTAATAAAATAAGGTCATCAAAAGTAGTTGATGGGACCAGTAATGATAAGGAAATAATAAACATTTTTAATGGAAGAATGCTCAGAGGAGTTGGAGATGTTAGTAGTGGTGATGAAGAGGACTCCTTTCTCACAGTATTGAAAGAAAGGTGGAAAATTAAAAGAAAGTTTCATATATGCATATCAGTTGAAAGACTTTCTGTGTTAATTAAGTCATTGAATGATGGAATAGGGCATGATGGATTACATTCTTTTTTACTAAAGCATGCTTCAGTGGAGTTTGTAAATATTTTAACACATTTTATCAACAGTTGTTTTACTCATTGTTACATACCTGTTGAAATGTTAAAGGGTGATATCACTCCCATAGTGAAAGATCTGAAGGGTAATGCAGCGGACTCTGCTAACTATAGACCAGTAATGGTTTCATCTTGTCTTTTAAAAATTTTAGAACTTCATTTTTAAATATTTTAAGTGAGAGTGTATTTTTTGATTCCAAACAATTTGGCTTCTGTAATGGAATGTCTACAAGAGATGCTTGTTTTTTATTAAAAGAAACCATTAGGTCATATACAAAAGGAGGCAGAAAATCATACATAGCTTTTATGGATCTATCAAAGGCCTTTGATAATGTTGATCATTTTAAATTGGGTCATATTTTACTGGATAAAGGAGTTCCCCCTGACTTAACATTAACTTTAATGAGATATTTAAGAAACCAGTTAGCAAGAATTACATGGAATGGGAGTAAAGGAATGTATCATATAATTAATAAAGGAGTGAGGCAGGGAGGAGTTCTTTCTCCTTTACTTTTTAAACTGTACATAGATAATGTTTTAAAAACCCTGACGGAAACAGATGTGGGTTGCTGCCTTGGGGTTGTTAGATTGAATGCAATTGCATATGCTGATGATATAGCATTACTAGCTGATAGTGAAGAGCATATTCTATATTTGTGTGACATATTTGAACAGAATATTAATAGTCTTAATTTAAGAATTAACAATGATAAATCAAAAATTGTTATATTTCAACATAATAAGAAACAGGCACAAGGTATCCGTTATTTAAATTGTTATGAAGTGGTAAATGAATACAAATATTTAGGCCATGTAATTCAAGACAACTTTTCTGATAATCAAGATATTTATTTCAGATTGAACTCATTTTATGCTAAATTTAATTCAGTAATTAGAAAATTTAAGAACGTTAATGCACAGACGTTACTGTATTTGTTTAAAGCATACTGTGTCCCTGACTATGGTTTAAGTATTTGGAATATGAAAAATATGCTTAAAAGCAATGTATTCAGAAGCTTTGAAAGTGCATTTGCAAATGCTCTTAAGAAAATATATAATGTCCCAAGATTAATAAGTAATCATAGTATATCTAAGGCAGCAGGACTACTTTTACTTAGACACCATGTTGCCCTAGTGCAAGCTAGGTATTGTAAAGCCCTAAGTAGAAAGAATAATGCGGTTTTTAGGTTATTTTATCAGTCCTCTGGCCACCATGTTCCTCATTTATTGAAATATTTTTATGATAAATATGAGATAGATATATTGGATAACTCTGTGGACATTATAAATGCCAGAATTCAGTGGGTGCAGAACCATGAGGAAATAAGTGGTGTGGAGTTAATGTAAATTTCGAAAAAGATGTATAACAGTTGATACTGAATGTGTTGGTAGGCAAATTGTATATATTGAATTTATTTATTTATTTATTTATTTTTTAATTAATGAAATTGGATCAACTCCTCGATCTGATTGTTAAGGATTTATTTATTGTAAATATTTTATTAAATTCAATTGTAAAGGAGTATCTATAGTATTTATGATGATGAAATGTATTATATTTTATGTATCACGAGATACGAAATAAAGACGATTGATTGATTGATTGATTGACTACTACTCCAAAGCTTTTTAAATCTTTCTAACTTCAGCCTTGTTTGCATCCTAACAAACAGCACGGTAAATTGCATTAGGCACAATATCTAACTCAGGAAGGGAGGTTGCGATGGCCTCTAGAACAAAAAAATCACGACACTGGGAAGATAAATTAAGGGAAAGGATAGATTGCATTAAGGATAGACTGGAGGAACTTGAGGAGATTCGGTAACTACTGGGAGGGGAAAATTAGAGAAGGAATCGAAGAAAATGTAGATGGAAAATGATGAGAGCTGCACACTTTGATCTTATCCAAAAGGCCGAGATGGAAAATGGGCTGGCTTGAAGGATGAATCAGAAGTTGAGAGAAAGAATCATGGAGGGAAGATGTGAGGGATGTGAGAGTTAAGTGTATCACATAGCGGTGGAGAATTACTAATGGAATTGGTGGGAAAAATGAAAGTGCAGGAGGGAGTGATGGGTGAGGGGGTAAGGGGATAGAATGTAACTACTGTATACTCTTGATAAACTTGGCCTAAAATTGTCGTCTCTCCATTTCAGTACTGAGTTATAACAAGACTATTAATAGATTACACTATTATTCCCAAGATGAAAGGGTGGAGTGGAGAGGTATATGAGAGAGGGTGTGTGTGAGCTGGGGGCAAGGCAGTGAAATGGCGTT
>NC_136981.1:35544336-35651836 GCF_032717465.1 Coenobita brevimanus | reverse complement strand
GGCGAGAAGTGATTGTTTAGTTCTCTGTGAATGTCCGTCCTTGGAAATGTTGGGTGGGATAGAGATCCAGGTTAGAACTTGAATTCTTTAGTTTCTCTAGCGTTTCAGTCTAAACAGAACCCATCTTCAGAGAGTCTGTTTAGGGCTACACAGACTTCCTAAAGATGGGTTCTGTGTTGCCTTAAATGCTAGAGAAAATAAAGACTTCAAGCTTTTATCTGTCTCTCTCTCCCACCCGGCATTTTCATTTGTCGCAATGGAACATTAGTATTTATCAGTCATTAATTTTATCCGCAGCAAACAGCATACATGAAGTCTGAAATGCCTCACTGCGAGATTCTCCTGGTGAAGTATATCCATATTTTATCCCTTCCGCTAGACATTAATCTTAATTTCGTTTTTACCGCCACCGCGTCGCTTCACAGTTTCATTCAGCTTTAGGATGGTGTCTCGCCTTCTAGCAAATAAATAATGTATTTGATTAACGCTTTCAGAAATTCTAACTGTTTTCCTCTTGCTGCCGATAATTAAATAAGCTAATCAACCATGCGAACCTCTTCTTGTCCTCTCATGGTTATCGGACATTTTACTAAAACAACGGTTGAGAGTAGGAAGGCAGCCCTCCATGTTATTTTATCTTTTACGTAAATATCCAAAGACATGGCTAAAAAAATGTGAAAAGTTTTCTAAAAGGTCTGACCCTTGCTAAAGGAGTTACGCAAAGAGGAATGCGACATAACCACTTCTTACACTCGAAAGTGCTTCAAAGATGACTGTCAGACATCAGGTACTTGGCCACGACGTCACCCTCTCAGATTGATCATAAGGATCCTAATCATCATCACACAAGCGCCATAGTTTGGTAGCAATTTAAGGACAGCTGGTGGCATATTCTGACAGATCAGACAAAACCATTTTTCGGCATTCAGGCGGCTGAGTTTTGACGGGTCCATACTCTCGTCGGCTAAAAAAGCATCCTAACACCACTTCCTAAGCGATTTATCTTGCTTATTCCACCTGGCCGTCCTCTTCTGGGTTCCTTAAATCATTCTAATATCGCCATACTGCATAAAGAACGTAGAAAACGCTTTTAGCCCCCCGTATATAAAAATAAATCGGTAAAAAAGAGATGCTAGGGAACTTCCTTAATCGACGAGAATACAAGTTCTTATGAAATAAATTATCTTAAAGATACGTTACCTGTTGATGAAAATAGAACACACATCATTATGCACGTCGTTGGTTATAACTGTAGATAATTAAAGTTAAGAATTGACTGAGAGAATATAATTTGGATAACTTGAGAATAAATGCATAGTTCTATTACTACCTTGAATTGCAACGGTCTCAGTATCGTCCTAGAATAACTTCAGCTCATGTGACGCCGATTCCGTGAAGCAGATCTAAATATATAGGGATGTGGTCATAACTCAGGACTGCTTAGCCTAATATTACACGTTCTAATCCCAGTATATCACGGGAGAATTAATTTAGCACTAATTTTGTTATGTTTTCCACTCACGGTTCTTAAATCAATCCATGCACCTATTATAAAAATACCCTGTCGTTACCATACACCGTGATGTAGGTGATTCCACAACCCCCTACCTCCTCCTCTTCCACAATCCCCGACCTGCTTCTCTTCCACAATCCCCGACCTGCTTCTCTTCCACAATCCCCGACCTGCTTCTCTTCCACAATCCCCGACCTGCTTCTCTTCCACAATCCCCGACCTGCTTCTCCTCCACAATCCCCGACCTGCTTCTCTTCCACAATCCCCGACCTGCTTCTCCTCCACAATCCCAGACCTGCTTCTCTTCCACAATCCCAGACCTGCTACTCCTCCACAGTCCCCGACCTCCTCTTCCACAATCCCCGACCTGCTTCTTTTTCGAACTCTTTTCCCCAGATTAGTTCCCCCCAAATGTCAACCTACAGCAGTTCAAGTCTAGCTGTTACAGGTTTTTTATGAGTGGAGGACAACTGTAATCTGATGTATTGAAGGTTATTTGATTTTTCTTAATTTCCCTTTTCCTTCCTTTGTCCATCTTTTGTAAAAAAAAAAAAAAAGCACCATTTGGGCACAGCAGACTTTCAAAATGTATTATAGTTATTCCTATGACACAGAGACATGGTTCTTTCTTGGCCTGTGATTTTATATAAATACTCGATGAAAATTAAGAAAACCTGAGTTCTCTCTCTCTCTCTCTCTCTCTCTCTCTCTCTCTCTCTCTCTCTCTCTCTCTCTCTCACAGAAGGTTGTTCAAAAGTTAATGTTTTTATCAAAATTTTGGTAATAAGGCATCGACCCATATCCTACCTCCCTCCTGCCACCATGATATACCGGATCGAGTAGCCAGGAAAAGAGAGAGAGAGAGAGAGAGAGAGAGAGAGAACACACAGCACTTTTTTTAATAGCTAGAAATCAGACCTCATTATTACAAAAAAAAACACCAACACACACCGTTATGGCCCATTACAGAACCCATTAACATTATCACATAAATCGCTGGACGTAACTACCGCTGTTTCTATCACTTTCTTGGTCACCCATCATTTTTGACAGCAATTATTGGTTCACTGTTATCTTAGAGAGATGGTAAAATTATTAGATTTCCTTCTAACACTCGTTCCTGTTCAATTCTTCTTTCTCTCTCTCTCTCTTGTGACGTATGTGAGAGTGGTGTGTCCTGGGAAAAGGCGTTGCTATAGTTCTTTTACCTTAACTTGGCTCAAATGTCCTCCCTTTTGCAGCTTATTTTACATAGTTGGCGTTTTCCTTGCATGTAATCGTTTTGCTTGCGCTGTTGCTCTTTCTCTCCTTTGGGCTCCCCCGATCACAACCGTATCACCTGTCCTATCGCTCCAGTAAGGCCTGTGGACCCTTCCAAGAAGCGACGGCTGTGGCACTTTCGAGCTGCTGATCGAGAGGCCATCAGGTAGTACTTCTCTGACTTTCCCTGGAATGAGTATTGCTTCTATGGCCGAGCCATCTTAGTGTGCCTTGCGCATTACGGAGGTTATTCTCTCGGGCATGGAAGCATACACTCCTTTCTTATAACCTGTGACTAATACAAAAAATGTTGGTTTAATCACGCTTGTTCTAGAGCAGTCTGCAACAAGGAGGAGGCCTACAAAAGGTACCGAAGCCAACCCACCCATGAATTCATCTCCTTTATGTTTCTGCCCGGAATGGTGCTAAGTCTGTTCTTCTCTCTGCTAAAAATAATTTCATTTGTAATAAATGCTCTGAACTCTCCAACTCCAATTCTTCCCGCTCCTTCTGGCACCTTAGCAAAAATCTTTCTCACAACTTTATCTCATCATCCTTCCCTCCTCTTTTCCACTCTGATAGTTCTGTAGGTATTTCTTCTACTGGTAAAACAGAACTTTTCGCTCAGACTTTCTCTTCCAATGCCACCTTAGACGATTCCGGTGCTGTTCCTCCATCACTTCCCCCCTCTGACATCCTCATGGCTGACATTAAAATTTCTTCAACTAATGTATTTTCTGCCATCACTGGCCTCAATACTAACAAGGCATATAGGTCTGACGGGATCCCTCCTGTTGTTCTCAAGAACTGTGCTTCTGTGCTTGCACCTGTCTCACTCTTTCTCTTGTCTGCCAACTTGTACGTTTCCTTGTTGATGAAAGTTTGCTCTCATTCAGCCTGTCCCAAAGCAGGGTGACCATTACCAGCCCTGTATCAATCGCCCAGTTTTTTTAACATCCTGTATTTCAAAAGCTTTTGAGTTTATTCTTAACAGCAAAATTTTAAAGCACCTTTTCTATAAAAACCTTCTTTCAGATCGTAAGTATGGGATCCGTCACGGATGCTCCACTTGCGATCTTCTCAGACTCCTGGCCATCCTCCTTTCGGTACCTTGGCAAAAGCTTTACCATTGCCCTTGACATCTCAAAGGCTTTCGACTGAGTCTGGCATAAATCTTTTATTTCCAAATTGCCCTCTTACGGTTTCTATCCTTATAGGTCTGCCTTCATTTCTAGCTTCCTTTCTGGTAGTTCTATAGCAGCTGTTGTAGACGGCCACCGTTCTTCTAGAGCTATCAATAGTGGTGTTCCTCAGGGCTCTGTTCTATAACCAGCTCTTTCCCTTTTATTCATCAATGCCCTTCTAAGCTGTACATCTAACCCTATTCATTAATGACTCTACCCTTCATCTTTCTGTTTGCTTCCCGCAGCGTCCATCTCAGCAGTGACATCAACAAACAAGGGATAAACCGATGGTACACCTAGTGTCAGACTTCGCTCGAATCTCTGACTGGGGTAAAAGTAATCTTGTTTTTAATGCATCAGAAATTCAGTTCTTACATCTATCTTCCACAGGAGTATCCTATAATTTTTAACAATATCCAGCTCAAGCCTGCATCATCTGTATTTAAACATACTTGGGGTTTCATTCTAATTGCATTTATCTTGGAAACATCATATTACCTCTTATAAAAAAGTGTTTCCAAGAGATTAGGTGTGCTAAGCCGACTCTTTGCCTTCTTTACCTCTGGACAGTTGTTGACTTTATCACGGGTTTTATTCGCCCCTGTGTAGAGTACAACTCTCATGTGTGGAGAGGCTCCCTGTTTGTAACCTTTTTGTAGATATTATATAATATGTAAATATAGTATGTAAGTAGTATGTACGTAGTTGTAAGTAGTTGTAAGTAGTGCGTCAATGCTTGTTCAGTATGTTATGTCTACGACATATGAGTCACGACTTCCGAGTCGCACCGCTTCTCTCTCTCTAGCCGGTGGGAAACCGGCGATCAGTAGCAGTTCAAACAGGTCTGGGGTCGGCTGTGTAATTGTCCACCTTCGCTGTATATTGATTCAATACTGTGTTTAATATATTGTCAGAAAACTACTACAAGACTTTGCCTTTACCTGCAAGTGACGTAAAAGAGGGCCATCGACAGTTTTAACATCCCCACTTACAACTTTTCTCATCAAGGTGGAGTCAAAGGCTTTTTGTCTCATTTACTCTCTTCCCCTTACTGTCTCCCTTCAACTTCTGTCCCTTTGCCGCACTGTTGCATCTTTGTTTCCTTTCTATCGCTGCTCCAATGGTCACTGCTTCTCTGAACTATCTGCTTGCATCACTCCACCACTACGGCCGGTACGTAGCACTCGTCTATCAGCATTCAGCAAAGTCTCATTCCTTTTCTTTCCAACTCTCTAATGCAAGAGTTAACTGTTACTCCCAGTCCTTCATGTACGCAACACGTCAACTCTGGAACTGTCTCCATCTTTCTGTATTTCCTACTGCCTATGATCTCCAGTCCTTCAAACGCAGTGTGCCAGGCATCTAGCAATGAATGGATCTTGATTCTGGCTCGCTCCGTTATTTTGTTTTAGTTTTTTCATGGAGGGAACAATCTTGCGGGCTCCTGGCCTTTGGTTCCTTCTTTCTTGCATGGAAAAAGCTCCGTAGCAGATTAAGATAATATTGCAGCCTTACATTTTATATATGTATTACACTTTTGTTTTAAGTATCTTATAGTTAATCATTTGCCACAACTCAGGATTCAAGATGAAGAGATAGAAAAAAGTTAGAGTAAATGGAGTACAGCGAATAAGAATAAAAACACTGAGGTCTTTTCATCGAGGTCACCCTTCGCCGTGTGTAGTGTCCGGAAATTGATAGGTATATAGACTGATTTCCTTTTTCCTTGCTTTTCCCCTTATTTGTCGTTCTCCCCTCCTCTCCATATATATATGTTCCTCTGCCTCCACCTTCCAGACATTCCTTTTAGTTCTCCCTTTGCCTCCGGGAGTAGACAGACTGATAAATGCTTCTTACTTTCTTCCGTTTCTGATATTTCCCTCTCTCTTCCTCTCCATCGCGTTCTCCCTTATCTCCCACATCCATGACCTTCCCTTTAGATCTCCCTTTGCGTCCGGGATTAGACAGATAAATAGATAGAAAGATAGACAGATTTTCCTCTTACATTTTCCTCTTCTTACATTTTCCTCTCCTTTCTTCTCCACGTTTCCCTCCCCTTTCCGACACCCTCATCCTTCCAGCGCTTCCCTTTAGAACTCCCTTTGTGCTTTGTTGTCCCGGGCTTCTGAGGCTTTCCGACATCACTCCCTTATTGATAAATTTGCATATTCCTCCTTAATATTCTCCTTCCCTATTGGCAGGAAGCGAGTCAAGAGTGAGAGCAGTGGAAGTGAGTCATCTGAGAGCAGCACATGAGGAGGTATGTGGAGAGAGAGGCAAACACGTGAGCAACTGAAGGAGCGTTGTGATGCTAATGTGGATGTGACTGAAGGCATTGAGAGTAATACTTTGAGATGTTCTGGCCTTGTGGAGGAGATGGCGAACGAGAGGCTGACTAGGACACCGTGTATAAGTGAGGCGGATGGAAAGAAGAGGAAGGAGTGTGTATGAAAAGATGTGGAAGTGGAGACCAGTGATGAGATAGGTGTATGGGATGAAGAGAAATGTACGAGTATGAAAGAAGTGTGTGAGCTGCAGGAAGGGAAGCCATATGGCAGAGATTAGGGCGGCATGTTAATGTTTTGTTTGTGGCCAAATGGGAGAGTTTTGATAATGAAGAGATAAGTGCGCGCACACACACACACACACACACACACACACACACACACACACACACACACACACACACACACAGATAGATGGATAGATAAACAGACTGATAGGTAGAGATTGATTGATTGGTTGATAGATAGACAGACAGGCAGACTGACTGACTCATAGACAGACAGACAGACAGAGAGACAGATAAACAGGCAGATAAATATAGATAGATAGATAGATAGACAGAAAGACAGATAGATAGACAGATAACCTCTACAGCTGTGGACATCAATCTTAAATATATTATCTTCTAGCAAAACTAAATATATATATATATATATATATATATATATATATATATATATATATATATATATATATATATATAAAATATATATATATATATATATAAAATATATATATATATATATATATATATATATATATATATATATATATATATATATATATATAAAAAAATGACGTTTTTGGAATGAAGAGGCGAAGCAATCCCTCCCCTTCCTTCATTTTTTGGACACTTTCTTCCCTTTTTAATTCTCTCAGCCTTTCTCTCTCTCGTGGCGTCTTTTTCTTTTCTCTTGTTCGTTTCTTCCTCGCCCCTCGTTCATTCTGTCTGTCTGTCTGTCTGTCTGTCTGTCTCTGTTTGTCTGCCTGCCTGCCTGTCTGTCTGTCTGTCTGTCTGTCTGTCTGTCTCTCTCTCTCTCTCTCTCTCTCTCTCTCTCTCTCTCTCTCTCACACACACACACACACACACACACACACACACACACACACACACACACACACAGTCTGTCTCCCTACTCTTTTCTTCTTATTCTCTCCCTACCATTCTCTCTCCTTCAAATAATTTCTCTCTCCACTCCATTCCTCATCTTCCCTCCCCGCTCCCATCCTCTCCTTCCCTCCATCTCTCATAGCGGGTCTCTAAATTATTGCCTTCAACAGTCGGTCTGTTTATATCTGACGGAACTGGGTCAATCACAGTTTAAACACAATATCATGGTTACGTGATTTTTTGATGAGTGTTAGTTATGAGGTAGGGCCAGTCTCCTTGGTTACTAGTCAAATTTATCCTCCAGTCTGACTACATTTGGACCCGTATTCTTGTCGCGTAAGGAGGCTCCTCAACACCTCTTCCCAAGCGATTTATTATTGAATACGGCTGGTTAATATCCTTTCTTCCCGTTTTTTTAATGCAGAAATGGGGATATTAAAGTGATTTAAATAACACAGAAGGGAATAGTAAGGTGTAATAAACAAAACAAATCGCTTGGGAGGATGTGTTAGGGAGCTTTCTTAACCGACGAGAGTAAGACTTCAGGCCATCCACTGAGCTGAGGGGGAAGAGGGAGAGAGTAAGCGTAAACTAGTGGCCTCGTCTTCACCTTGGCTTTAAACTCTCTTAGTCTTTCCTTCTTTCCTTGAATATACTTCCTCTATTTTCCTTGCACCACCTTCTTTCCTTTGTTTCCTCACTTACCTCTCTCTCTCTCTCTCTCTCTCTCTCTCTCTCTCCTCCACCCTCCTCCGCTCTTCTTGTCCATTTGATTTCTCGACCTTTCTACTTCCTTTGCATCTTCCTCTCCCTCCCTTGGTTTCCTATCTTTACTTCTCTCTCTCTCTCTCTCTCTCTCTCTCTCTCTCTCTTTCTTCTCCCTCGTTGCCAGTTTCTATTTTCTTTTTGATCTTTCCTAGTCTTTTTCTCTTTCCATGTTTCGTTTTCCCCAATCCCTTTATGTTCTACTTATTTTCTTCACTTGCCTCTTTCTCCTTCTTCTCTCTCCACATCAGTCCTTCTTTCCTTGTCTTTCTCCTTTACCTTCTTTCTACCTTCACTTTCTCTCTCTCTCTCTCTCTCTCTCTCTCTCTCTTTCTCTCTCTCTCCTCGTCCTTTCTTTTTCTTCCGATCCCTCTTTTTCTTCTTTCTCTTTCTTTATTATCGTTCACTCTCCCTCATCCAGACCTTTTTCTTACGAACAACTTTAGTCCTTATTTCATCTCTTCCGTCTTCTTCATTCCTATTTCCTCCACTTTTATTCCTTTCCTCCTGAGTCTTCTTATTAGTTTCTCTTTTTCTTGGCCTCTTCGCTCCAGCTTTCCTTTCCTGTCTCTCTCTTTCATTTACTTTCTTTGCCTTCTGTACTCGCTTGTCCATTCTCTCCAGCATTTTCATTTAGTCTATTCTGTTTTCCCCTGATTCTGTAATTATGAAGGGAGGTAATTTTTCATTTCCCCTTTGTCTTTCCTCCTTACTCTTACTACTCTCTCCTTCCTTTCCTTCCTCTCCATTGACTTCTCTCCCACCTTGTCTTCTCTCCTCCCTTTTCCTCTCCTCTACGTTCCATCATTTCCTCTCACGGGATTGAGTCGCGGTAGGAGTGGTAAAAATGAGACGACACTGGAGAATGCAACGCCCTAATTGCTGAAGTAATTTGCCCGTCTATCGATCTTTCTATCTATCTATCTATCTGTCTGCCTGTCCATCCATCTCTTCATGTATCCTCCAGTCTATCTGTCTATTTATCTATCTATCTATATATCTACCTACCTACCTACTTGGGCCTACCTACCTAGCTATATATCTGATTATTTACTTCTTTGTCTATGTATGTATCTATCTACAGCCAGATAACTTAATCCAGGAAGAGGTAGTCACAGACGAATCGGCTCCACGTCACCCTGTCCTCCGCCATCAGACTGACCTCTCTCCAACTCACATTTTTCCTCTCTCATCTTCCTCTCCAGTCTTTCCTTCCATCTCATTCTCGGCCTTCCTCTCCCACTCCCCTCTTCCATGTTACTCACATACAATCTCCCAGTCAGTCTCTCATTCTCCACTTCCTCCATATGGCCAAACCATCTCAGAGTATTTCGCCTAATGTTTTCCAGCCCATCCTCATCAATACCACAACCCTCTCTCACTTTTCTCATTTGTCTGTCTCTCCACGTAACCCCCAAAGCTCCTCTCGCATAACTTATTTCCAACATCACAGCCCTACTTCACTTCCTCAGTTGTCTGTATGTCCCTTCCCGTAACTGCACATGCTCCTCTCAGATAACTAATTCCCACTACTCTTGTTTATTTTGTTTATGAAATTGTAAAGAAATGTG
Organism: Coenobita brevimanus; assembly: GCF_032717465.1. Lineage (NCBI taxonomy): Eukaryota > Metazoa > Arthropoda > Malacostraca > Decapoda > Coenobitidae > Coenobita > Coenobita brevimanus. Next base: position 35,642,146 of record NC_136981.1, on the reverse strand, counting down.
GGTTTAGTTTACATATATCGCTGCTGAATTCGCTGCAAAATGCATGCAGACAAGCCGCATCTATTCCTGTCTGTTCCATAAAAGACTGTCGTACATAATGAAGCTTACAAATACCTCCTCCCTCTCTGTTTATTTCAGTCTACTATGAGGTCTTTGTGTGTTGTTCTTGCCGTTACTACACTGTTTTATTTAGATCAGGAGAGAGTTTCCAGACTGAAGGAGTGGAGGAGTTTGTTATAGCCTTCTTTAAGACCTTCAAAGTAAACAAGCCCTCCTAAGATGAAAGAAATTGGCTGGTGTTAATTCTGTAATAGTGAAATGGTCTGACTCTCTTGGGCTGTAAGTTGGAGACGTACCTACGGGAGGGGGAAGGGAGGCTGGTCTCGCCAGTAAAAAGCTTGCCTTCTCACTGGCCCTTCATAAAAATATCAGTTAGTTTGATAATGAGGACATTGTGTATTGGTGCCATAGCTGTCTCATGATAGGGACTGGTTCCACGTTACCCCCTCTCCCCGATTTGTAGAGACCTGCCTCCGCCACAGCTGAAGGTGTTAATTACATCCATCTAACTTTCCAACTGACAGCAGCACCGTTTCCGTCACTATCCCTAAACAACATTACCACCCAGTGAAAACCTTCCGCACCATAACCACATGCCCTTAACCACACTCTCCACCATCAACACCAACACTGTTTTCCTGCTTTCCTACCTTCCCATCAACTAGAATCCTTACCTACCACTATCCTGACCTACCAGCATTCCCATCTACCATCTTCCCGACCTACCAATCTTCCAACCTATCAACGTTTCTACCTCCCAACGTTTCGATCTACCATCCTTCCAACTTACCAACAACCAGATCTACCCATCATCCAACCAACAAAAATCCCGACCTACCAGAACCCTGTACCACCAACCTTCCAACTTACTAGCCTTTCAACAAATTCCCAAGCTACCACCGATCCTACCAATCAAAATTCAATCCTAGCGACCTACTGTACACGTACCAGCCTTCCAACTTAGCAGCTTCTATAGCCACCAAAATACCAACCCACCACAGTCTTGACTTACAACTCTTCCTACCCACCATTTTTGTGGCCTACCAGAATCCCAACCTACCAACCACCCTACCTTCTCGATATTCCGACCAAATAAACTAATACTCTTCCAACCTACCTACCTCCAGTCTGTCCTACCTCCCAGTTTCTATGACATTCCTACCAAATTACTCTTCTAACCTGCTTGCCTTTCCTACCATTCAGTCATCTAATCTGCCAACCTTTCAAGTACCAATCTACCGTCACACCAGGCTTCTGACCTACCAACCTTATGATATACCAACTTTCCTACCTGCCAGTGTCCTACCACCCAGCTATCAACCTAATATAGCCCACTCACCTTCACTTGGCCAAGATTTTCGTCCTTTTGCAGCTTCTTTCAAGTAGCTCAGGGAAAAAAAAAAAAAAAAACAATACTGCTGCTCTACATCCTTTCCAGTGCACTTCTTGACTAACAGCATATTCTAGGGGCAAACTTAAACCAGGTAAGTATAAGAAAGGTTATAATATCCTAACTCCAATCCTGCCAAAGCCTAAACCTACCATCTTACCAACCGACCAACTTTACCTTGAACCAACCAATTTTCCAACCACACAACCTGACCAGCAACAAACCAGTTTACCGAGCAACCACCTACCAATACCTGACCTCACAAATTGCCAGTACCCTTCAGTACCTAACCTGTTACAATCTTTTTACTTTAGCTTAGCCTAAAATTGACATATCTCCATCATGACTGCTGAGTTATAAAAATAGGTTAGCACTAGAATACGATGCTAGCCACGAATAATTGCTATGGAAAGGATGTAGAGCCGTAGTATTGTCGCTCTGCCACTGAGCTACGTGGAATAAGCTGTAAAAGAGCGAAGATCTTATTAAGAACCTCGCAACATACCAATACCCTGAAACAGCTGGAGCAATCTGACTCTTGACCTTACAGTAGGGCGTATTCCAAGTGGCATCTTGGCACCTCTTCCTTACCGATTTATTCTTCATACTAAGCCTTTACATTTGCTTCAAGTTATCAATATCTCTTTTAATACTGACATAGTCTATGATTTTTCTTCATATTAAACTCTGATATTCTCTTCTATGTTAATTATATGGCTTAAATATCAACATAATGTGCATCAGTAACAGGCAAGTGGATACTGACGTGTAATATAGAGAATCAATCGTTAAGGAAGAAGTGTTACGAAATCTAACCCTAATGATACTATCCTACGTTTGACTTTACCGACTGGCACACCACAAGAGCAGGCGACTTTCTCATCTACCAAAGTAGCCTCAATATCTCCTATACGTGGCCTGAAATTGCCCTTCTCGATATGAATGCAGGGGTGTAACAACAGATTAAGATTAGACTATGGTGCTAGTCACGAAGTAGTGCTCTGGAAAGGATGTAGAGCCACTGTATACACTGATTCTACCATTGAGCTACGTGAAATATAATCAACAAGAGGAGAAAATCTGCACCAGTTTAGTATAATACAAATATAACAACTTTAACACATGACCTCTCGACTCAAACTTTCTTTACCCTTTTTACTCCAACTTGATCTAAAATTCTCATTTTTTCCATTTTGAATAAGTTGTATGAATAGATTAACGCTAAAATAAGAAGTTAATCACGGAGAAGTACGAAGGAGAGAATGCACAGCCGAAGCTCTGCCCTGTTTTGCCACTGAACTACGTGAAATAAGCTCCAAAAGGACGAAACTCTAGGCTAAGTTAACGTGATAGCAGTATACCAGTACTCGACTCTACAAATGGGCACTTCCAATCGACCTCCAGACCTGCCAAATATCGATCTCACAAACTGTCGACAACTTGGAATACCCTGTCAATCTACAGCTCCCCATGAACCGACCTTTCGACCTACCAGTACCCGACCTTACAAGCTGAAAACACCCCGAAGAAACCAACCTTCCGACCTACCAACATACCAGCCTTCCAACCCACAATCATCTGACCTACCATCCTTTCGACCTACTAACATACCAACCTTACCAACCTTCCAACTGACAACCATCGACCTACCATCATACCAGCTACCAATCCACATCTATCTAACCTACCTACCATTTTATCTACCAGCATACCACCTCTCCAACCACAATCGACCTCCCGACCTACCAACATCCGCCCAAGTAACCTGCCATCCCCTTGAGCAAGCAGAGATCTTGAGCAATATCATACATCACATACTACTCTCGTCACCTTAACTTGGCCCAAGTTTTAAAGTTTTTGGAATGTATTTTATGTGGCTTAGTGGCAGGAAAAGACAAAACTATGGCTCTACATCCATTCCATAGCACTTCCTCGTGACTAGCATAGCATTCTGGTGCTAATCTCGTTACAATCCAGCATTCAAGTTGGAGAGATAACAATTTTAGGACAAGTTAGGGTAAAAAGGGAACAGCAAAATTACCCCCAAATCCGACCAATTAAACTGCCATCCCCTTGAGCCGACCAACTTCCCGACCAGTGCAAGACCACTAACTCTCGAACCATCCGACCTCCCGATCTATCCCGACCATCCAAGTCAGCATACATCCTGAAGCCGCCGACCAGCCGACCTTCCAAGACCCTCTCATCAGACCCGGCGACTCCTCCGACTGTGAGCCTTGGGTGGGTAATGAAAGTCAACAACAATTACGTCCTGAGTTGTGTTAGGCGGACGGGTTTAATTATTGCTGCCCACACGTCCTCTGTACCCGCCACACGCACATGCACGCAACCAGTCCCACACAACAGACACAGACACAGACACACCACACACACACACACACACACACACACACACACACACACACACACACACACACACACACACACACACACATACACACACACACACACTGACTACATTCCAAATCAAACATGTACACACATCAAGTACAGTGATTGCCTCCACACACACACACACACACACACACACACACACTTGCTAGTTCACGTACTTAAACTTAATACTGTCATTCTGCAGCAACAATAATGGTGTGTTTCTGATTGTCGGTGCCAACGCGTGTGACTGTGCAGACCAATCCTGGATCCGCAAACTTAACCACATAGAAGGCATGTCAAGTCTTGGTTTGCCGGGAGAACTCTGTATTGGTTGTGCCTCCGTTGCCTTTGCTCTTCTCTGGCCAGGTTTCAAGTTCCTTCTAGATGAATGGTTCCTTTGCTGCAGAGGGCTCGCCATTGTTTTCTGTCCGAGGCATTGGTTTCAAGATCTCTCTCTCTCTCTCTCTCTCTCTCACACACACACACACACACACACACACACTGACTATGTTAACCCGTTTGGGGTTTGGAACTCTTACTCGCCCGTCGTTGGAGCACACTACAGTGATGTAGCCAACATGAACGTTGGGCCAGCAGGCCGTGGAATACTGTTCTCTTCACTAATGAATGTCGTTTATGTGTGGCTCACTCTGACGGACGTCTGCGTGTTTGGAGGCGACGTAATGAACGTTCTAACTGTTGTGTGAGGCAGGGTAAACGCTGAGATGGACCCGGCATCATGGCATGGGCAGGCATTCCAGCCAACCACAAATCACCTGTAGTGACCATCAAAAGCAACCTGACGGGTCGAGGATACGTCGACAATGTTCTCAGGCTCCATGTGATCCCGTTTCTACGCGACCATCCAGGGGTAACAACGTTGCAACAAGATAACGCTCGTCAACATGCTGCTCGTGTCACAACTGAGTTTCTGCAGACTGAGAATGTTACCATATTGACATGGCCTGCCTTCTCACCTGATTTAAACCCAGTTGAACATGTGTGGGATTTTCTTCCCAGTCGCCTATAGTCCCGTGACACCAAACCACGAAACATACTACTGATCCAGGGAGTGCAAGAAGAGTGGGAGAGACTTCCACAGCACACACTAAGTGAACTGGTGTCTAGCATGAGGCGTAGGATTACATCTTGTATGGTTTAAATGGTGGCCACACCCCGTACTGATTGACAGACATAATGTGGAATTGCTGTGTAGGGGTAAAGTCACAAATGCACTGATGACTGTTCATGTAATGAATTTCTTACTCTTATATCCTTTTGTAAACTTGTAGGAGATATTGATGGACTCTGTGTGAACTACATTTAGATATGTTTAACTTTACATACAATAAACCACAGATAACCTACTGGTGCGTATTCATTGACTCATATCATCTGTCTATCTATTTATCTATCTATATACATCCACATGCGCGCACAATTGCCGTGTTCAAAGTAATGAACAGATGCACAAATGAATTCCTTTCCTAAGTACAGTAGATATAGAGATAGAAAAACACGAAGCTAGCTTAAATCGCGTATGCTATAAATTGGTAAATATAACAATGTAAACACACACACACACACACACACACACACACACACACACACACACACACACACACACACACACACCACACACACACACAACACACACACACACAACACACACACCTGAGAGAGAGAGAGAGAGAGAGAGAGAGAGAGAGAGAGAGAGAGAGAGAGAGAGAATCTACACAGGCTATATTTACCATTATCAACAATATTCTGGCTTATCTCTCGAGGTTTTGAGAAATATCAGGTCTTTCTAAGGCTAATATTAAAATGCTTTATCAATCCAATTCTCAGACGCCATTGAGCTACGATTACTGATTACCATATGGACTAACTATGAGGGAGACCATTTTCGCCCATAGAGACATCAGTAACTGCAGCTCAGGGAAAGCTGAGAGTTAGATCCATGTTGATATAGCATTATTTACTTAGAATTACTCATAGAAACCCCCTAAGCTCCCCGAGAATCTTGCAGGACACAAGTATATACATGACTGAAGTGAGGACGATAAAGCAAAAATCTGAACAAGGATGACGGTATGGGTGACGAAGGAGAAAGGATGTTTTTTTCAGATATATTTGAACGGATGTGTGGGGCTTTTTTTTTCTTTTTTCTTTTTTTTCTGGATAATAAGTTTGTATGTAACAATCGCAGGGTCAAAGCTGACACAAAACAAAGAAAACTGATAGGCATTGGGAAATATACTTAGGTTTACTATGAACCGAGGGTAGACGCCTTAAAGCCACCTGAAACACGTACAATAGTGTGAAGCAAAAAGAACTTACGAAGATAGATGGTGCGTTGATTTATGTTCCACCTGAATGTTGATGTGAAACTGAATTACGTCCTCCTACTTGTTTATTGTACTGATGGATGGATTTCTGAAACATATGAAGGTGAAAACACTTAGAATAGGAAGAGTTAAAAAAAAAAAAAACTTAAATGAGGAAATCTGCGCTTGTATTTGCAGATGATGCATTACTGATAAAAGATGAGGTGTGCAAGTTTCAAAGAGAGATAAATGATTTTAAGACGTAATTGACCCCACCAAGGAAGGTATATTCTTCATTCTGGCTGTATGATTAGTTTGTCTATCTGTCTGTTAACAATATTATGGGAAAACTATATAAATATCAACAGCCTTATTTCCAGAAGAGGTTGTTGCCCTGTTTTCCGCTATCAGGCTGTCTTACTTCCAACTCACACCACACTCAGTCGTATACCTGTCCATCCCATTCCTCCAGCTCATCCTCTGTCTCCTTCTTCCCCTTCCTCCTCTACTTCACATAAACTCTCCTACTCAAACTCCTGTTATCCATTCTCTCCACGTAGTCAAACCATCTCAAGATACTTCTGCCAATGCTTTTACGCACATCCACATCAACACCACAACACTCCTTCAGTTTCTCATTTGTCTGTCACTTCACGTCACTTCACATCCTCCTCTCACACAACATCTGGAAAAACAACTGACTGGAATTATACATTTTGGATAGGAATCTGGAACCATTCGGGGAAAAAAAGATCAACTTCTGGGACAAGTAGCTCAAAGGTCAACGTCAAAACGAGGGGGTTGGTGCTGATTGATGGAGGTATGCGCTCTCTGAAGGTTGTTGTTTGAAATATAACACCTTCTGCCTGAAAACCTTATTATATTTTTGCCACTTCCAAGTAATTTTATTCTACTTAGAAAGGATCTGTAGTAGTGAAGGAGTTATTTAAGGCTACATCTGACTCCTTGGCTCGTATTCTCTTCGGTCAAGGAAGTTCCCTAACACCTCTTCCTTAGCTATTTATTCTTGGATATGAGTGATGAATATCTTTTATGCGTTATTTATGCAGAGTATGGCGATATTGGAAGGGCTTATGTAACACAGGAGAGGACAGTGCAGTAAACAAAACCAATCGCTTAGGAAAAGGTGTTAGGGACCTTCTTTAACCTACGAGAATATTGTCCCTTGAGCTTCGATAGTCTCTTCTTGGATGTTTTAGCCTTGTCAGAGCAAAAGTGAAACACCTACGTTATTAGACTTAAGTTTATATCGCCATAACACAATGACGTGAAAGAGACTGAGGCCCGTAGTCTCGCCGGTTGAAGAGCTCCCTAACACCTTTTCTTAAGCGATTTATTTGTTTACTAAATCTTACTGTCCTCTTCTGTGTAACATAAATCCTTCCACATCGCCATACTCTGCATATGTAACGTACAAAAGGACATTAACTAGTCACATCCAAAAATATATCACTGCGGAGAGGTGTCTGGGAGCTTCCTTGAGAGTTAGAGAGAGAGAGAGAGAGAGAGAGAGAGAGAGAGAGAGAGAGAGAGAGAGAGAGAGAGAGAGAGAGAGATTATGGAGTGTAAGAATAATGATGCAATAATAATGTTGGTCTGTTTAAGTATTTCGGCAATGCTATGAAGAAATACAATAGTGTGGAGGATGAAGTGAAGGACAGGAAAAGGATGGAAATGACTGGGGCAGTGATAGCAGTGACAAGAGCTGGAGTGGGAAGCCTTCATGTGGTGGCATCGATATGATGTGGCGGCTCCACTGCCCGGTTGTACAACCTCATCCAGGGGTTCACTGGGCTCACATTAAGAAAATCCTGTAGCACCACCACCACCATCACCTCCACCACCATCACCACCACCACGACCACCACCACCACCAACAACAACAGCAACTACTGCTACTACTACTACTACTACTACTACTACTACTATAGATAAGCAGCAGGAGTGTCATGAAATAAAAATGTAGGTGGGAGATTAAATAGTTTCTTACGTGACAAATCGGCAGAAATAATACACTTGATTAACTAAAGTAAAAATGGAATGTAGAATCTGATCACTTTTTTGACGTAGGGGAGACATTTAAAAAGATAGATGGTTAGGGGAAGACCATAAAAATACGAACAAAATTTCTCTCTTGACCTCTTTTCACCCCTGACGCGACAAGATAATTACTTGGGACAGGACTCCTACGGAAAAAAAAAAAAAAAAAAAAAAAAAGCAGAGGGAGAAGGAAAGTGTGTTAAGTCGTAGCATTTTAGAACATTTGTTTTTTGCTAGCGAGAGACGATTTAATTACTGTACGAGAAACCTCTAGCAAGAAAATGCTTAGACATAATCTATATCACACCCTTTTTGTTCAGTGAAATCAATTAATTAATTAAAATATGTATTGCTCTGCTGTTGTTGCTGTTCTGTCCCCAGGCTCGTCTGATTCGCTAACCCGATGTGCTGCAGGCTTAAGTTGCTTCTGATGCAGTTCGCATCCTCCTTTCAGGGGACAGGGATGTACATGAAGATCTTTTGTATAACTAGGCAGTTCATCCGCCTATTTCTAACGATACCACCACGTGAGGCATCTTTCATCAGCACAACTCCTCTCTAAACAGGCGATATTATTCAACTTAGGAATGATCTCTGGAATCAAGTAGTTAATATCATAGATTCTTTTAAGGCAACGATTTTTTTTCCATTAAAACAACACAAAGAATCGTATTTTTCAGGAACTTAGAGATAAACACAAAGAATCCACATAAACGTTAAAACAAATTCACTCACGTTATCAAAGCTACACTCCTATTCATTTATTAATAGGATTTTTGTAGCAAAACACTACAGTAACATACAGCACGAACTTAACATTTCGAATAATGAGAGGAAAGTACAAAGGAACATCGTGCTGATATAACTTCGGTGTGCCTTACCTTCTGTAATGCAAGACGAAGTGTTTTGAAAATTAGCATTTTCTGTATTCACTAAACTACCTGTCTAGTATTAACAATTGTTATATTAAATTCCACATGTTTTAAAGCATATAATATGGCATAAGCTTAAAGTCAAATAATTTAAAATCATAAGATATTAAAAAAATTAATCGAATCTATTTAAAAAAAATACTTAATGCTACTTAAACCTATAAATTACAGAACCATTGACGGCATCTCAGCAGTAAAAGGGCATTAATTCAGCCCGTTTATATATATATATATATATATATATATATATATATATATATATATATATATATATATATATATATATATATTCCGGTGTGTATGGCGACACAGACCAGTTGACCACAAGTGAGCACAGGCTTCTGTGGGGCCGTCCACCTAATACAGTACAGTACGTAAACAACGTAGGAATCCGGCGCTTCTCCCTTCCCCCTCTTGTGGTAGATTGCGCCTCACCAGAATCGGACCAGCGTCCTTTCCACAGCAAGGTGCAGGGAATTACAAGGAGGTACCGGGTGGAAGCCGCAGTTGCCCCACCCAGGGTGCACAGAGCCACAACGTATAGGCTCTACGTTAGCAACACACCAATGGTTCTAAAGCTATAGAATAAAGCCTAAGTATGTCACTGAGTAGTCACAATGAGTATGCAAGATCCTTTCCATTATTAGGGCTAATTTATGTCAGTAATAAGAGCTCACCTAGACGTGAACCTGGTGGACTGCAAGCTGCCCTTCACCTGCAGCCTTCCATCCATCTTGTGGAGGTTAAGGAAAGAGTTGAGGGACGCTCGTATAACGGCAGTGGAGCCACTCAGTTATACAAATGCCACCACAAGAAGGCGTCCATCTACAGCCCGATATATCGATACTTGAGTTGAATTTCACAATCAACCGGACAACAGCGCACTAATTCTGTACTAGCAAATGATAAAAACAGAGCACGATTTACTACGGCAACACAGGTTCAGTCAACAGTCTTACATTACGTGCTGCGTCAATATCACTGCAGAAATATAAAAGCAGTCACTGTAAGGCCAGCTGCGATAGCCTTCCATTTCTTACGGGAATTTTTATATTAATTTTAATAACGAGAACAAAGCACATCACACCACATCACATCTGTGGCGTCTATCCATTACAACACCTCGTTTTGAACATCAGGCAATGGTCAGAGAAAGGTATCCCCCTCATTAATCCCACTAATTAGGTTACGTGTTTTTGTGGTCTACTTTTGCTTCATCCAGAGAGTTTTATCCAGCTTTGTGGAGACCTTGTGCAATGAGAGGGTAAATGAAGGCTATATCTTATCTCGACAATTGAAAAGTCCCGCCAGAACTGAAAGAAACTGTCTGAGATAGTAGGAGTTAAAGAAAAATTCTTTATCGTACTCGAGGTGATGATTTCAAATGCGGAAGGTATGTATCATTCTACTTGCTTGAATTTAATTTTTCAGTACGGTTCAAAATGCTTCTTTATGTGTTTTTTTGTGTGAAAGTGAAATGTTACAGTTCATTCGCCAGCATTATTAGCAAAGCAGTGAAACAGAGTACGCAAATTCGATGCATTTTTTTTTATTATTTTTTTTTTTTGGACACTAGGTCAGAAGACTTGAGTGATCTGTTTTGCGTTGCGACCATAAGCTTAAAAACTCAGCTGCTTATAACCCACAGTTCCAACCGGTATAACATCTTTGTGTAAAAATGATTCTCCTCACACTTGCTGATCCCGCGAAGACCAGGCCACAAAAATCCCAGTCCAATTACGAGGCAGTCTCACCGGAGCCCGGAAGACGAGGAGGAGCTCCACCTGCAGAGGCGCCAGGTGAGAGACAGCAATTAACACTTTTTATGAGTCAGGGAAGCAGCTGCTTATGAGGCAATATAATTTGGAGGCAAAAATCATACTTTGTGAGTTAGGAAGGCAGAAGTTGGAAGTTTGTGAGTTAGGAAGGTAAGTATTGGGAGTCTGTGAGGTAAGAACGCAAAATTTGTGAGTTTTTGGGTTAGAAAGGCAAAAATTTGGAGTTTGTGAGTTAGAATGGAAAAAAGAAAATGGGAGTTTGTGAGTTAGGAAGGTAAAAAATGGGCGTCTGTGAGTTAGGAAGGTGAAAGTTGGGAGTCTGAGTTAAGATGGAAAATCGGGAGTTCGTGAATTAGGAAGGCGATTATGTGAGTTTCGGAGTTAGGAAGGCAAATATTGGGAATCTTAGTTAGTAAGGAAGAAATTGGAAGTCTGTGAGTTAGGAAGGTAATAAAAAATGGGAGCTTGTGAGTTACGAAGATAAAAATTTGGAGTCTGTGACCTAAGAAACAAAAAAATGGGGGTTTGCGAGTAAGGAACGCAAAACTTAGAAGTCTGTGAGTTAGGAAGGGGAAAATGGGAATTTGTGAATTAGGAAGGGAAAAATATGGGAGTGTGTGAGTTATGGATTCAACAATAACGACCATGATATTTGGATAGCTAATAGTAGGACCTTTAACAGATAAGTGAGGCAGTCATTTAGGAGCTAGGGAATTAAAAGAGAAGCTAAGGAGGCAGAAGTCAGGATTATCCCTGAGTTAGGAAAGTGACATTAAGGACTACTTTTGAGATAGGGCCCGCTCCATTCCCTTCCTCCACTTCTCCAGTTTATTCCACTTTTTAGTATTATGTTTCCTCCATTCCTGTTTATTCCACTTCTTTCACCTCTGTTTCTTCCCCTTCGTCCACTTGTTTATTCCATTTATTCCACTTCTCTTTATTCCACTCCCTCCACTTCCTGTAAGAACAGATCAGGACTTTCTGAGTTAGGGAGACAACAGTTCATACTTTTATAACTTACGGAAGACAGTTTACGTGTTACCAAGCAACGATTTTAAAGTTATGGAAGCAATATGAATCAGATGAGCAATAATTTTTTGACTTAGGAAGACAACACCTTTTTAGTCAGGAAGGCAACAAATCATGGACTAGGAAGGCAACAATTTATGAGTTAGGGAGGAAACAAATTATGAGTTAGGTAGGTAAAAATTTATGAGCTGGGAGGCCAATATATTATGTACCCGGGAAGCAACGATAAATTAATTATGAAGGCAAGAATTTATGAATTAGAGAAGTAGCAAGTCATGAGTTAGGGAGGCAACAATTTCATGGTTAGGAAGGCAACAAACTGAATAAGGGAGGCAACAGTTAAAAGTTTGGGATGTCACACACTGTGTACTGCGGGGAGAACATGTTTGACCTTTTATGAGCTAGGAAGGCAGCTTTAGAACTGTTTAGTAGTTTACCTAGAGAACAATCGGGATAATATGAATTCCGATGGCATTTTTTAGACGATCTGAATTGGGAAATATATATTCTATATATTCCATAATTTAGGGAAGCCATTATGAGCTGAAGATGAAATAATAGACAATTTTCGCATTAAAAAATAGTATTTCTATGGTTTGCACAAGCACGTTTACCTCATTCAGTGATTTAATATAGCTGGTGAGGGACACGCTCACGTGGTGCAGCCGATATTACCTGGCGTATCCACTACCCGGTCTCATAAACGTCTCTAAACTCCTACCCATTCTTCCAAAAAGAAGGATGGTTGACATTCGGAGAAGAATAGCTGTAGACTGCAATCCACTGGGCTCTCGTTTCAGATGAACTAGTGTCTAAAACTATTACAGTACTAACTATTACTACTATGAGTTACAGAGGCAATCGACTCACAAGAAGTTCGTCTCGGAAATATATATATATACTTTTTGTGTCCTACTATGGGCATAGGCTTCACAGCCTGCTATCAAGGCCCAGCAATCCTTATACATACCATACACCTCTACATGTCACTACTTCGGCACTAACACCCACCATCCATATTATATACATGCTAGGGCTGTCTCATACAAGACTGGTGTATTGGTATTAGCGGGGGTATTTTTAAGACATGTCGGTGTGCCTTCAGGGTGATCAGTAAAGCCCGATTTCATGAAATTCAAATCCTTAAACTGTTCCCTGCCCCAGCGGGGATTTGAACCTGGGTCCGTGGGGACTGCAGGCAACCTCTGCCGATTGAGCTATCGCCTCCCTCGTAGTAACTTTTAGAGTTTTCTTCATCATTCTTTTTCTGTGTTCTTTACCAGTGATTGAAATCAGAGACGATAGTCGCTTTATTTTCATCTGACGAAACTTGGCCACTCCCGTAACTTGGATACTAAGGCAGGTATTCTTAGCGGGTAAGGAAACTCCTTGATACCTCTTCCTTAGCGATATAGTTTTAGACATGGCTGGATAATATCCTTTTGTATGTTATGGTATTTATGCAGAGTATGCCGATATTATAATGATCTGAGAAACATAGACGAATAATGTATAATAAACAAGATAAATCGCCCAAGAAAATGTGTTAATGAGCTTCGTTAACACAAGAGAATGCATTGGTGAATCATGGCTGCGTGAAATTCAATGGGTCTTGTGTATGAGGTAGAAATGAGTGTCATTGGTTACTGGACGACCCAGCCTTCCAATCTAATTACACTTGGCTATCAGTTGAGCTAAAGTGTGTTGCAGCTAATTGTAAAAAACGCATTAAATTACTTCGAAGCCTTGAGTGGCGATAAATGATGAGTGAGAAGTGAGGCTCGTCTACATTGGGAACTCTGTCTTTTCTCTATTCTTTTGAGTATGTTCCTATCTGTCTATCTATCTATCCATATATCTGTCTGTCTATCTATCTGTCTGTCTGTGTCTGTCTATCTGTCGATCCATCTATCCATCCACCCATCCATCCATCCATCCATATATCCATTTGTCTATATATTTATTCATATTATTCTATCCATCTATCTATCTTTCTATTTATCTATCTACTTATATATATATCTACCCATCCATCTATCTATTGATCTATTTACCTATCTATCCGTGAGTCTGTCTCGCTGTCCATCATCCAGTTCATTCATGCATCATCAGGAGCGTAGAGACCTGGCATAGGCTACCCAGTCCTGACATTTAAGGCAAGGTGACCAGCCTCCCTTTCCCCTGAGTGGCAGTATATGATAGTAAACCTCAGCCACTTCACAGGGGTCCACACTTCTGCAGACCTCTTTCGATTTAAGAGTCTGAACCCACTAAACCACCAGGCGTCACAGTATTTACCTTCCTTTTGGTTTTAATTTCTACTCACCCTATAAAAAATAATAATAATAATGTTAAGTAAAGGTGCATAATGACGGTGATAATGAAGCCTTAACACTCTTAGGCTCTCATTCTCGTGGGTTAAGCTCCCTAACACCCTTTCCTAAGCGATTTATTTTACTTATTACACTTTACTGTCCTTTTCGTTGTTACATAAATCCTTCAAATATCACCATACTCTCCATAAAGTACGTACAAAAGGATATTAACCCGCCATATAAGGAAATAAATCGCTAAAGAGGAAGTTTTAGTGGGCTTTCTTTCCCACGAGAATACGGGCCTGAGAGAGAGAGAGAGAGAGAGAGAGAGAGAGAGAGAGAGAGAGAGAGAGAGAGAGAGAGAGAGAGAGAGAGAGAGAGTATCATTTCGCCCAAGAGGGAGTTAATCGTGATAGTATTAAATTTCACGCTCCCATGATTTACTTTCAGGTGAATATAATCACCTTTAATTAAGTGGTACAGAATTCTATGGTGGTTCCTCCTAAGAAAAGGCTTACATATTAGTCTCAGCTCGTATGTTTAGTCTTTAAAACGCAAAGTGGACTGGAAAAAAACTAATATTTGACGGTCATTTATGGAACACCTGAGGTTATTAGGTATAGTTAGCCTGCATCCCATACTACACAGTGCAGTCAGCAAGCATATAGGAAGGCCAGATACGTCCCATCATTGTCAAGTACTTCAAAAATCATTGTCAAATTCTGGGGTCTATGTTCCATTTCTCTCTGTCTGTCTGTCTGTCTGTCTGTCTCTGTCTCTCTCTCTCTCTACGACCCTAGGGTCTGAAAAATGTATTAACTCTGATATCCACAAATTTCCAGGGATACTGTGTTATTTTTTCCACCCTGGCCAAATCCACACAACCATGAAAGAGTAATATCCTGCCTCGCCCCACGGCGTGAAAAATGGACAGAGACTGGAGGGAAGGATGGAAGAGAGCTGGGAAGCCATAACTCTTACTGTACATGTTAAAGAAATATTCGTATATACGTTTGCCTCGTAACCATGCACCATTTAAGCAAAATACAGAAGGACTGACAACTTTCATATCCTATTCACACACACACACACACACACACACACACACACACACACACACACACACACACACACACACACACACACACACACACACCAAGCCTAGGGGATCTAAGCTACGAAGAAAGACTAAATAAACTGAATCTACCAACACTACAGGAGAGAAGGAAAAGAGGTGACATGATAATGCTATATAAATGCATATCAGGGAAGGAGAAAATAGACATAAATGATTACTTAACATATGGAGAAGCATCAGCAAGAGGACACTGCAAAAAACTGCATAAGAAGAGAGGTGATAAACACGTAAGGAAATTCAATTTCCCAAACATAGCAATTGATCATTGGAATGCATTACCGAATGAAATAGTGTGTCCCAAAACAATTCACAAATTTAAGGATATGTACGATAAATATGGTTTAAGACACGGGACAGTACGAGCTTGACTCATTCCTGTAAAGATACAATTAGGTAAGAACAATTAGGTAAGAACACACACACACACACACACACACACACACACACACACACACACACACACACACACACACACACACACACACACACACACATTTTCAGTGTTTCACCTTTAGGATGAAGAAAAATTAAATACATATGAAGAAACATTATCATGGAGGAAGGGCTTACGTGCCAAAATGACGTTTTGAGATAATAGCGTTTATAAGTTTGCAAGATAATAACTCTGCAATACCGGCACTGATTTTGTTGGTTTTGGTAAAAAAAAAAAAATAGTGCTAGTTAATGCCTACTTGGGTTTTCAAGTTCATGCTGCCATCTTTTTTTTTTTCTTTGATAAATTTTTGTTTAACCAGGTAGGAAGATGCTTCATAAAAACAAAAAAGTCAACAAAACTAGTCTAAATGAAAGTGTTATATGTATTGTTATGATAATACCACGTAAGATCTTACTTATAATGAGTAACTGTACCAAAAAATGAAGAAAATTAAACTTATGCATGACGTCGCTCTCTGCCTCATCACAGCCGGATATAAGCTGTGAGGAAAGGTATATTATATTCATATTAGTAATTTTATAGTACTCACCAACACAGGAGTCCTGATGATGCTTGATTGAGTGGTTTGGTGGGTGAGGGGGTGGGGTGTTATTAATAGCCGGGAAGATCGTCTTCTGGGTCGATCTCCTCACCAGACAGAAAACCTTCAGCACACACCTTACGCTCCGTATTTTCATGCATAACGTGATACATATACACATACTGTACGTTTGTGAACAAGATGGACGATCATCAGGCACTCGTCTACGCTGCACTGGCACACTACGAACAAATCTTGCAATATATTCATTCACCTTATTGTAATCTTTTATTTGCCAAAATGCACTGAAAATTTTCTGCACCTTGTCAGAACCCAGGCGAGCCATACAGCACACTTACAAACTGGCCCTATACCTCTTCCTTCAACATTTCTACTTGTGTATGGGCTGGTGAAGGCAACTCCACTGTTATGTTTAAGCTTTGCTTTTGCTCGTTTCCAAGAGCTAGGGTTGCACACACGCTTCCTAGCACTTCCTCGCTGTGGCGAAACATCTGGAGATGGGCTTGAACCCTCCATGACTGCAGAAAAATAGGAGTCATGCCAAAAAAGTTAAATCCCGTGTGCAACAGGTGTTACCGGCGCCGAGGTAACACAAACACTGCTGTGGGTTGGTGGATGCCCTGCCCTGCTATGCGCCCATTGGCTGAATCTAGGGGCTCGACTCTCACACAGCACTGATTGGTCACACGTACTATCACGAGCATTAGTTTATTTACCCCCCTGGCGAGAGCGGAGTCTAAGTCCCGGTTGGAGACGGGCCATGCATTCGAACGTTAGCCGGTCCATAGTAGTCGGTTAATGCTTCATGGGATTTGGTGGGGTTCTCTTCCCACAATATTACCCTCATTAACAACATGGAATTGGTATTGTTTGTAAAGTGACTCCCACATGCGTTCCTTTCAGTGTATGCATTGCTGTTTATATATAATTCTCGATATTGTTCTAGGTCTCCTTTCAACTCATTTTTGGTCTAATGCTCTGAAGCATCTGTCTTAGGTGTCCTACTTTCGAACCATGAAGCTTATTTCACAGCGGCAGTGGTTAACAAGAAGATGATATACAAACATCCTTTAAACTTCGTTATAACTATTCATGCCAGCGTGAAAGATGCTGAGTGCAAGTGAGTGAACGACTCTGTCGTACTGAAGCATATCTGATCATTGTGAACCGTCTGTGTTCGTTCGCCTGATCCGTCTCCAACCGTGACTTCGACCTCCCTATCGTCAGGGGGGTAAAGAAACTAATGCTAGTGATAGTACACCCTTCCTTCACTCTGAGCTGAGTGAAAGTGCGTTTTGGGTGTATAATGGTCGAGTTGGGGATGTCTCTTTATGGGATTATCAACCCTGTTGTCAGGGCGTATATCCATACGATTGGGGCAAGAAACTGAAGTTTAAGGCCGGGTGAACATGCTGGTGCATGTAACTCAAAATGGCCGATTTGCTTAATACGCCCTCCCTCCAGGGAGCGCCTCTTCAGCCTACATATAACTGGATAAAAAAGCCTTTGTTATATACGGTATAGAATCAAAGGTATACAATAATCTGTTCCCAGGGAACTTGCCCTCAGCCTTCTGACATGCAAAAAAATGGATATGAGATGTGGATTATTTCTCTCTCTCTCTCTCTCTCTCTCTCTCTCTCTCTCTCTCTCTCTCTGTATATATAATTATATATTTATATATATGTATAGATAGATAGAAAGATAGATATTCATTAGGTCAAAAAGAACGATTCATTGTGGGTCGAAGACAGAAGCTTGAGAATCACCTGTTTACAACCCACAGTGCTAATTAATATAACACATTAGTGTAAAAATATCACTCATCACACGCGCTGATCCCGCTCCAACCAGGCCAAAAAACTCCACTCCAATTACCAGACAGTTTCACCGGAGTCCAGAAGTCGAGGCGAAACGGTGTTGCACCTGCAAAGGCTCCAGGTGAGAGACAGCAATTAACACTTTTTACGAGTCAGGGAAATAGCGGTTTAAGAGTTGAGGAGGCAATATAATTAAGAGGCATATACATGGCTTTGTGAAATAGGAATGCTAATTAAGAGGCAAATATTAAGATACCGTGAGGTAGGAAGACAAAGATAGGGAGTTTGTGGGTAAGGTTGGCAAAAATTGGAAGCTTGTGAGTTGGGATGATAGAATTAAGAGTTAGAGTTAAGAAGGCAGAAATTGGGAGTAAAACATCATCTGCCTGTATCTAAATCTATCTCTCTATCTATTGATCTATCTATAGTAAATCTTTACATATATCTCCACCTCTAAATTTATCTTTACCTGTCTATCCACACACACACACACACACACACACACACACACACACACACACACGCCAATAAACCTACACTTGGAGCTTGACCGCTTGAAAAACACCAAACACTTTCCACCGCGACAAACACGGGCAAACAGGAGGCCAGGCAATTACGAAGCATTTTCCCTTCAACCCCGGCACACGACCAGCAGCCCAGGGGAGAGTCAACAGGTAACAGTTTTATCGCCTTTACCGCCAGGATGTCTGTTTTTATTTTATCACGATTAGCAAGAGATGATTTTATTCAGGTGAGATGGAACCTATTTTGGGGATCGAAACAGGTATTTTTATTATTTATTTTTTATTTTTATTTTTCAGCCTTGTTTCTTTACCCCTTTTTCATACAGGTTACAGTTTCATCGTCTTTACCACCAGGATGACCTTTGGACTCAAACCTTAGTTCGTTAATTCACAGTACATTACTAACCGAGACATCTACCCCCAGATGAACTACTCGTATACTCCATCTACTCTAACTTGGTCCAGATTTTTGTCCCTTTGCAGCTTACTTCACGTAGCTCAGGGACAGAAAACGAATATACTGTAGCTCAACATCCTTTCCATTGCATTTATTCGCAGCATGCATTGTATTTTGGTGCTAATATATGCATAGAGCTCAGTTTTTATGATGGAGAGATGGAAATTTCAGGCCAAGTTAGTGGAAGTCGTGCATAGGCACCAGATTCCAGTAGCACATCGGTATAACCTACATGTTGAGTTTATCTGGTTTACTCTTAGCCTTTTATTGAGGAAAATTATATCTCCTACTGGACTGACTCACATCTCTATCGTGATGAGTGTTTCTTGTCTATCAAAGATAATTTTATGCAGCTGAAAAGAATCCATCACAGTCAGAGTACTAAAAGTCTTGATTTTCCCAATTAGTTGTTTTACTGGACTAGGAGGTACTTTCAGCATCCTTGCCTTTGATCCCTTCAGTACAGTCATAACTTTTATAACAACCGAACCCGAAAGACCGAGGGAGTTATGTTTTTGGTCTGACTTTTCTTTCTGTTTTTCTGTTGACAAGGCTATGGAAAAAACTATTCAATGGAGTTGCACCAAATCATAACATAATGCTGGAAGACTGTCATAGAAACAGGTGATTAATTTTGGGTAGAAAAAGTTCAGAGGTCGTAAGTTTAGGACTGAATCAACCCCATCTTTTTTTTTTTTTTTTTTTTTTGTTAGACTTTGACCAAACTTGGTGGAAGGATTGTGGAACACGAAAAGGTAGAGAGAGTAAATTTTGAGAACACTCGACCAGATTTAAAGGTCGCAGGGCAAGGGCAAATATCTGGTAATTTAGCACAGATAGTCTTGATTCAGTTTAGACGAAAGTTGGAGGATGGGTTTAAGGTGTGCCGAAGATGAAATTAGCCTATTATTAGAACAATAGCTGGTCTAGGTTGTAGGGTAAGGCCAACTTAAACACTCCTGATCCGATATGATCCAAACTCGGTGGATGTGTTAAGGGTGAAGTAAGGATGAAGTAAATTAATCAAAGGTCAAGGGCACAAGGCAAGGTCAAAGTTGGGTCATAACACTCCCTTCATGTCTAAGTTTCCTAATCATAAGTTTCGAAGCATGGTAAGAAGCTGGGAAGGTGGTTCTTGACATTTGCACCATTTTCTTAAAGTATTATTTCTTTGCCATACTCCAGCGTCACATAATGCTCCCTCGCCACGTAGAAAGCGCTTTAAAATTACTGTATGGTGTTAGCGTTTTCTTCTCTGGGTGTTTCGTCTTTCTCTGTTCCGTTCCTGATACATAGACTTTTATTTAGTTTTCAGTACGATCACCGTTTGATGATGATGATGATGATGATGATGATGTTGACGATGATGATGATGATGTTGACGATGATGATGATTATTATTATTATCGTATCGTTCTTGATAATCACCGGCAATTATGTTCAGCCTACAGTTCGATAATTTTTTGTTATCATTATTATTATCATGATTATTATATCTTATCATTATTATCATTATTTTTCTTGTTATCATCATCATTATTATTATTAATATTATTATTATTATTATTACTTCTGGCATCTAAGGTAATTCTATTCAGCTTAGGGGAAATGTAAGACGTAACCAATCCTGTCCCCTCAAAAAGCAGACAATCTTACCTCCGTCACACACACACACACACACACACACACACACACACACACACACACACACACACACACAGGGCCAGTCAATTACGATACATTTTTCCCCTGTGATTCGAAACCTGCAGCGAGACCACCTTCACCTGCACGGCCAACAGGTGAGGCAACAGGTGGTCTCTCTAATGGTGGGGGTGGAAGGTGAGGGACAGGTGGGTTGTCGAGGGAGTAGTACATTATTTTCTGTTTCTTTTGAAGTATTTGATTGTGTGATGTATTGCTGCGGTCTTTACCACCATCATCATCATCGATATTAATGTTAATGTGATTATTATTATTATTATTATTATTATTATTATTGTTATTATTATTATTATTATTATTATTATTATTATTCGTACTACTACTACTACTACTACTAGTAGTAGTACTACTATTGCTACTACTACCACTGCTACTACTACTATTACTATTACTATAATTACTACTGCTACTACTACTACTACTACTACTACTACTATTATTATTATTATTATTATTATTATCACGTGAGATAATCCTAAAATCAGTATGGAATTAAAAGGTGTTTACTGCGACGACTAAACATGTTCCGTGTGTGTGTGTGTGTGTGTGTGTGTGTGTGTGTGTGTGTGTGTGAGAGAGAGAGAGAGAGAGAGAGAGAGAGAGAATCCCTCCCATACAATGACGTATACTGTACTTCATTTTATGTTCACTTGCTCCAGACGAATGTGAAAGGGATAGATGAGAACCCTATTTATCCTCTCACACCCTGATGTCACTCTGAAAAAAAAGTCTAAAGTTTGCAAGAATATAGTTTAAAAAAAAATAACTTAACGGGTGAGAGATAGTGTAGGACATATAGAGGTTCGTGGCAAAAAGGGAACGCCAGTGATCAATGGGTAAAAAAGTGTGTGGTTAAATGACGAGAGTATAAATGAGTGAGTGTGAAGGCTGTATGAGGAGTGATGCGCCAAGAGGAAGACGTCTGGGTATGGTATGTGAATGTGTGAGAAATTCAGGTAAAAATGTGAAATGATAAAAACAACTGGCTAACGGAATAAAGAGACCGATGAAATGTGTACGTAGATGCAGAGAACGAGGGCTGCATTGCGTCTCTAACTTGCTCCTCGGTGTAATGGCGTTTTTCCTAGAAGTGACGAGAGACCAACTTAGTTTTGTGGTGGATCATTGTCTGTGAGGTGGAGCCAAGAATTCTGATTTACTGGAAGCGTATGAAAAAATGCATGACTTATTTCATTATTCCTGCACTTTGCTCTCCCCAGAAGATGAGAGTACACGAGAGCGCTTGAGATAGTTTCCCATTTCCCTGTGGACACCGGTATTTCTTTATTCCTACATAGGGCATTAAGGATCGCATTTACTGGAGGGGAAAAAAGTTACAATATCATTATCACCGTTTCCATCATCATGCAGAGTTACATCTTAGAGTTGCAAAGAAATTCCAGAGACTTTTAGCAGTACATAACGTAAGAGAAACAGCTGCGTCAAAATACCCATTACTCGGCATTTACACACACTATATAATTGCACAACTTTAATCCATGTATTCAATTCCTCCTTCCCTCTTTTTTTTTTTTCCTTACAAAATGAAATAAAACAAAGCTCGATAGTTTTGATTAGATGACGCTGTACGTATTCACTTCTTCAGTTCTGTTAGCAGCTATTTTTTTTTTGTTCTACTTATGATTTTTGCGTTTATGGGAAACTTTTCGTAGATAAGGGTTTAGAAACAATCTCCATTAATCCCACCACCATGTTGACTTCTCTATTGATTTACTTTTTTCTTCCATGTTGGTTTTCTTCAGCGTTAAAAAGTATTGTTTAGTAATGACATCAAATTTCTTGTGTCTTGTAAATGGATCTGCCTACCCGTTGCCGATATATTATAAAGCTAGAAAATAAAAGAATAAATAAATAAATAAATAAATAAACGACTTGTAAAATTCTGCTTTTTTCCCTCATCGACAGCCTCAGACACACTCTTTTATAATTATCTTTTCTGATGTAGTTGAAATTCCTAGTTTTTCACAATGTCTATCTTGAATACTCGTACTCAAACCGATGACTCATACACATAACCTTTAGTAATGGCTGTTCCAGTAATTGGGCATCCATGTTCAATTACAGTCCAGTGGTTCTAGCTTTAATTTCTACCTTCGGTTCCTTAGAGGGACGCTTTCACGGGGTGTCACCGTTATAGTCAGGTAGCTCCGTTGTCCAGTTATGTGTCTCTTAATTCCCTGTTCATTTCCCCCAAAACAGGTGGTGGAGAACAGGAAAAAGAAGGGCAATTTAGCTGTGCAGTCCAAAGGGTTCACATTTCAGATGAACCTGGAGCCACCACCACTTCCACCATCACCACAATCACAATCATTACAACAACAAGAGCAGCAGCAGCAACAATATATCCAACCTCTTCTCTCTGCCGCAAGCTCTCGTTATCCTTTCATCAGCCATGCACGACCAACGAAGGCCCAGCACTAAAACCACAGAGGACCGTGTAAAATATTAGCCTCCCCTTGAAATTCTGAAGCCTTCCAAATCCCCAGGCCTGACTTTCGCTTGTCTGACTCTGCTCCTGCTTTGAGGCCTGAGAAGTTGAGTCTGAGATTTGTGAAACTAAGATTAACTGGATATTCCATTTAACTTTGGCTAAGAGAAAGGCCAAAGGGAATCACCAACGCGGAATATACTAGAAGTTTGTGAAGAATACGAGAGTTGAAGGAGGAATACTGAATCTCGCTGAATTCAGCATTAAAGGGAAATTCTGGAGCTGTATATATCAAGGATCTTAATGGATATAAAGTATAAATAAAGGCCCATGGCATATTTTTATTATTATTATTATTATTATAATTATTATTATTATTATTACCATTATAATAATAATAATAATAATAATAATAATAATTATTATTATTATTATTATTATTATGACACTTCTTTATTTATCGCAATTTTCGCATTAATATTCACTTGCTTTCATATCTGAAGTATATGGTAGCAGTCTTTGTGCAGGTAACAGTAGAGACAAATAACTAGCCGTTTACATAACTTAAGCTCAGTAAAGTCTGCAATTACGGAACCAGGCGTTTGTCAAATATGCAAGGCTCTCTGCAGTTGGGACACTTTCACACCTGCAATTCTTGATTATCCATTTATCTTTCTATCTGCCTGACCGTATTCCTCTGTCTGTGGCCTGTATATATATATATATATATATATATATATATATATATATATATATATATATATATATTTAAATGTCAGGACCAACTGCTTAGCCCCTGGCTCCTACGCTCCTCATGGGGCAACGTAGGATTGGATGGATATATATATATATATATATATTTACCCCTGCACAGTTGTTGCTTTATACATGGGTTTTATTTGCCCCTGTGTAGAGTACAACTCTCATGTGTGGGGGAGGCTCCCCACATACAGCTCTTCTCGATAACGTGGAGTCAAAGGCTTTTCGTCTCTTTAACTCTCCTTCTCTTACTGGCTCCCTTCAACCTCTCTCTTCGCCGCACTGTTGCACCTTTGTCTCTTTTGTATCGCACCTTCGATGGTCACCGCTCCTCTGAACTCTCTGCTTGCATCCCTCCACCTATATGACGGGCGCGTAGCACCCGTCTAGCAACAAGCTCTCATCCCTTTTCTGTCCAACTCTCTAAAGCGACTTAACCGTTACTCCCAGTCCTCATTATGCAACAGGACAACTCTGGAACTGTTTCCCTCTGTCTGCATTTCCTACTTCCTTTGATCTCCAGTCTTTCAAACGCAGTTTGTCCAGGCATTTCGAAATGAACGGAACTTGAATTTGGCTCTCCTTTCTATTGATATAAAGGAGCGTTGCAGTGTGGATGTGGACGTGATAGGAAGCGTTAGGAGGAACACACTGAGGTGGTTTGGCCATGTGGAGAGGATGGAGGGTGGGAGACTGACGTGGAGAGTGTATGTGAGTGAGGTGGAGGGGGGGAGAGGGAGGGGAAGGCCAAGGATGAGATGGAGGGATGGAGTGGATTATGAGAGAGGGGTGTGTAGGTTGGGAGCAGGGCAGTGAAATGGCGGGGGACAGGGCCACGTGGAGGCGATTTGTTTATGGCCACCCCGTACGGGATTGAGGCGTCTGGCAATAGATAGACTGATAGATCGTATTGTTTTTGTTTTTTCTTGGGAGGAAATGTTTTGCGGGCTCCTAGCTTTTAGCTTCTCGCATTATATATATATATATCTATCTATATATCTATCTATCTATCTATATATATATATATATATATATATATATATCACATAATGTGTTGTAATGGAGTACCAGGAGAAAATGATAATGGGAAGCGACTAAAGGATATGTGTCAGGAGAGAAGGTTGTGCAGTTGTAAGTCGTATTTCAAACACAAAGATGCACATAAATACACATGGTATAGAGGGATCGGGGATAGTATTGAAAGAAGCCTGATTGATTACGTGCTCGTTGAGAGGTCGATGATGGGAATGGCTGCTGATACGAGGGCCGTGAGAGGACGATGTGAAGGTCTGTCAGGTCATATGATTGTGGTATGCAAGATCAAGCTGAGAGGAGTGAGGTGGATCAGGAGAGAGAGGAGCAGTCAGGGAGAAAGAATGAAAGTTGAGAAGCTGAGGATCAAAGAAATGGCAGATGATTACAGGACCAAAGTAGAGGAAGGGTTAGAATCAGTGAATTGGAACGAAATGGATCCGAACAGCCTGTGGAATGCATATAGGGATTGCTTAGTTAGGAATGCTAAAGTGGTGTGTGGTGTGGTAAGAGTAACAACAAAGAAGAAAGGTACGGCATGGTGGGATGAGGAAGTAATGAGAGCGGTGGAGGAAAAGAGGAAGAAGTGGCTAAGGCGGTTACAGGACAGGGGTTCATTTGAAATAAGAACTGAATATATTGAGAGCAAGAAGCATTTTTAAAGAGACTAATGAAAAGGAAAAAGGAGGTAAATGATGATCTAGGAAGAAAATTGAATGCAAACTACTCTGAAAATAGGAAGTTATTCTGGAAAGAGGTGTGGAAACATAGAAGTGAAAGCGGAAAGAAATGTGATGGTGTGAAGGGTGTAGGTGGTGGATTATTAACCCATGGGGATGAAGTAAGGACCAGATGGAAAGAACATTTTGAAAGCCTGATGAATGAGAATATTGAGAGCAGAGAGGATGTAAACATGATTGGTTTGGGGGGAGGGGGGTGCAGAGAAGGAATGCAGTGCCAGAAGACGTGACACTAGCACAGGTGAGGACTGCTGTGAAGTGGCTGAAAAATGGGAAAGCAGCTGGGGCTGATGAGGTGTATGCAGAGATGATTAAGTGTAATGGAGAGAGTGGAATGAAGTGCTTGTTGGCGATATGTAAGAAGGCATGGATGAGGGAAACTGTGCCAGCAGAGTAGAAAAAGGCTGTGATTGTGTCCCTGTACAAAAATAAAGGTGAACGAAGTGAGTGCAAGAATTATCGTGGCATAAGTTTATTGAGTGGTGTAGGGAAGGTATATGGAGAAATTATTATAGAGAAAGTAAGAGAGATATCAGAAGTCCTAGTGAGTGATGAACAGGGTGGCTTTAGGAGTGGCTGAGGATTCAAATATTTGCAGGGGGAGGCGGTGGCAGAATCGGTAAAGAGACGGTCTGCAGTCCTAATGGACCCAGGTTCGAATCCCGGCTGGGGCAGGGAACGGTTTAAGGATTTGAATTTCATAAAATAAGCGGACTTTTCTGATCTACCAGATGATCTGCCGACATGTCATAAAAGTACCCCCACTAATACCAGTACACCAGTCCTGTATGAGACAGCCCTAGCATGTATTCAATATGGATGGTGGGTGTTAGCGCCGAAGTGGTGATATGTGGAGATGTAGGAGGACTACTGGGCCCCAAGGAGGACCACTGGGACTTGGGAATAAGCACTAAAGTCTTCCCCCAGAAGTCGGACACGCAAAAAAAAAAAAAAAAAAAAAAAGATAGCAGAGAAGGCTTGTGAGAAGGACCATAAGATGTTTATGGCATTCATGGATCTGGAAAAAGCATATGACGAAGTAAGAGAGACATCAAAAGTCCTAGTGAGTGATGAACATGGAGGCTTTAGGAGTGCAGAGGATGTGTGGATCAAATATTTGCAGTGAGACAAATAGCAGAGAAGGCTTGTGAGGAGGACCATAAGGTGTTTATGGCATTCATGGATCTGGAAAAAAACATATGACAAAGTGGAGAGAGAAGGATTGTGGAAAGTTTTGCGCGTGTACGGTGTAAGTGGTAAGCTGCTAGGTGCCGTCAAGAGTTTTTATGATGGTAGTGAAGCATGTGTATAGGTTAATGGGCATCTAAGTTAATGGTTCACGATCGGTGTGGGCGTGCGACAAGGTTGTGCCATGTCGCCATGGTTGTTCAATATATATATAGGGATGGGGTGATGAAAGAAGTAAAAACAAGAGTAATGGAAAGGGGGGATGACGTTGGTAATGAATGGTGATGGATGGAATATCTCAAATTTGTTGTATGCTGATGAGACAGAAGGTGACTGACTCCCAGTGCGATGTTACAGTGAATGGAGAGAGACTGGAATTGGTGAGAGTCCAAATACCTGTGTACAGTGATAGAAAAGAGATGAAAATGTGGAAAAGAAGTGTAGAGTAGAGTGACACAAGGAAAAAAAGTAGCTGGTGCAATGGAAGCCTTGATAAGAAACAGAGGCTTGAGTGTTGCAGCTGCACGAGGCTTACGTGAAGGAGTGTTGGTGCCAGCTCTAACATATCGATGTGAGACTATGGTGTGGCATGAAAATGAAAAGTCAAGAGTAAGAGCAGTGGAGATGGGACTGTTGAGGAATGTATGTGTAGTACATTGGGTGGATAGGATACGAAATAATGTGATTCGAGAAAGATGTGGAGTGACGAAGCCGGTGGACACCAGAATCGAAGAGAGTGTACTGATATGGTATGGTCATGTGAAGGGAATGGATAACAATAGAGTGGTTAATAATAATAATAATAATAATAATAATAATAATAATAACAATAACAATAATAATAATAATAATAATAATTATAATAACAACAACAATAATATTGATAACAAAATACTACTACTACTACTACTACTAATAATAATAATAATAATAACAATAATAATAATAATAATAATAACAAACTGTTAATGAAGACAATGATAAAGCCAATATTCAGGAGGGGAATCACTGATTGCCATGCTCAGTTCACGAAAGTCTTAGCAAAATCCTGAAAAATACCTCTAAGCCTCGTTCTCAGTCAGGCCATTTTGCATCAACTGAAGACACTTGAGGAAGGCAAATTTTACCTTATATTATCCTACTGGGCCAGGATTCCAAGGACTTGAGTGATATGTAGATAATTGTGTGGCCCATTTCATTTGGCAAAACGGTGAAAATTCTCCCGCTTTTATACTTTGTCCTTAGTTTTTGGATCCAAACTCACATATTCTTTTGTTGGGAAGAAAGGTCAGGATGATAATGAAAAAGATGTATATTTCTACTGTAGGGATGTCAGTGAATTTAAAGAACAGCCATTGCAGTATATACTCATCAATCTTTGAATATATGCATTCACGAGAGAGAGAGAGAGAGAGAGAGAGAGAGAGAGAGAGAGAGAGAGAGAGAGAGAGAGAGAGAGAGAGAGAGAGAGAGAGGGCATTTTCATATAATCATCAACATCACCTAGTACTTTTCTGCTTCATGGTTAGCGTAGGGCGCGGTCACACGTGCTCTCGAGCATATGTTGACAACACGGCAGGCAACATGTTCGGGAACATGTTTGCAGCAGTATTTGGACAAATGTACTGTATGCAAACATGTTTCAGTGCAGCTTCGAACACTGGCAGCAGAGGCGATGGGATAAGTGTGTTCATACATAAGCAGCTGAGACTTAATCATGATGTTGCCAACATGATCTGGACGCTGCTGCTCCCAACATGTTATCAGCGTGTTCGTTACTGAGTTGCTTACATGCTGCCAGCACCTGTTCGAGCACACGTGTGGACGCGCACTTAGGATGTGGGACATTTAAAGAGGGGGTAACCAGCTTCACTTCTCCCCGGATGACATTATGTGAGCAGCGAACTCCGAAGAATCCTCGGATGTGAATGCTTATGGGCCCCATCCGGTCGGCGTGCCTTAATCCACTAGACCACCAGGCGTTATTTGGTCAGAGAGTTACTCCACCGTGTAGTAAAAGGATCCCTGGGGCAAAGTAAGCCATTTGGATTGTCGGCCAACCAAGTCACCTGAAGGCAGCACTCTGTTTAGTGGGTGAATGGTAGGTGCCCCCAATTATCCAAAACATTAACAAGAACAGGAACAACAAGAAAAACAGCAGCAGCAACAACAACAACAGGAGTAATAATAATAATAATAATAATAATAATAATAATAATAATAATAATAATAACAGTAATCTATCTATCTATTGCCAGACGCCTCAATCCCGTTTGGGGTGGCCACAAACAAATCGCCTCCAAGTCGTCCTGTCCCCCGCCATTTCACTGCCCTGCTCCCAACTCACACCCCCCTCTCTCATATACCTCTCCACCCCATCCATCCATCTCATCCTCGGCCTCCCCCTCCCTCTTCCCCCCTCCACCTCACTCACATACACTCCCTTCGTCAGTCTCTCACCCTCCATCCTCTCCACATGGCCAAACCACCTCAGTGTTTTCCTCATAACGCTTCCTATCACATCCACATCCACACCACAACGCTCCTTTATATCCTCATTCGTCAGCCTGTCTCTCCATGTGACTCCACAGGCTCCTCTTAAATAACTCATTTCCACTGCTCTCACTCTTGACTTGTGTCCTTCCAACAATGTCCAAGCTTCACTTCCATACGTTAGAGTTGGTATCACAATACTGTCATGTAGTAACTTTTTCACTTCCATGCTCACTTCCTAATAACAGTAATAATAATAATAATAATAATAATAATAATAATTACTAATAATAATAATGATAATAATAATAATAATAATAATAATAATAATAATAATAATAATGATAACAATAGTAACAATATTATTACTAATGATACGGTAATAAGAGAATAACCATTAAACAACGTAACTAGCTAGGTAAAAGACTAACTTAAAAGCAAAGCAGAGAAGTAAACAGCTAAATAAAACAAAGAAAATCACACTACATCAAGGCACACCATACGTTCATGTCCTCAAGGAATTTCAGGTTCAGAAACTTGTCGGAACAGCTACAGATCCACGTCGTATGTCCTTGTAGAGAGTTGAGGGTCCCTGCGGCGCATCTCTGTATGACATTCCCTTTGCTACAACTTTCTACTGACCTTCTAGATGTGGTCCTTCAGGCGACACCCAGGGGCAAAGGGAGAGTCCTAGCCATCTTGACTTACCCAAAGTTTGCTAGGCTTAGATGTACTAGGAAAGGAGGGAACATCTCCTAAGAATATGGTTTGTCGGGAATGAGTTTTTTATCGGGTACATTAAGAGCAAGCTTTTGTTGTTGTTTTTGTTCTTCCTAGTACTATTATTATCATTATTATTATTATTATCATTATTATTATTATTATTATTATTATTCTCATTATTATTACTATTATTATTATTCAGATCCATAGAGATTTCACAAAGCATTCGGATTATAACTGTGATGAAAGGGATGTTGTTGTTGCCGTAGTAGTTGTTGTAGTCCCTGCATAAACTAAAGCGTTAGCCTGGTGGACTGCAGGCTGAAGCTGACCACTTCTGACAGCCCATCAGCCATAATTCAGGGGACAGGGAAGAAGCTGGGGGACGTTTATATAACCTGGCAGCGCACCTACCCGGCTATGTCATGTCACCGTCCACATGAAGGCACTCCTCTACGGTACCAATAAAGGGCAAATATTAAGATACCGGTAGTTTCTCAATCCTTTACTAGGTTTTGTACCGCGTATGCTGAGTTAAATAAAGTGGCAGTGACAATATAAGAGAGTCGTAATGAAGGGGTTAACCATAAACATTCAGGAAGAAAATGAAAATGATAAAAAAAACATAATGAAATGATAAAGCTAAGCGTTAAAATATAATAGTAATGAAAATAATAATAATAAAAATAATAATAATAATAACAACAAAAATAATAATAATAATAATAATAATAATAATAATAATAACAATAACAAAAATAATAATAATAATAAATCAGAGTGCCAGTTCAGATTTCATGCCCTTTCACTACACCAAAAAAGACCCTCCACCTCACCACTCCACACCACAAGACCCTTCTCCTTCACACCACCACACCACTCCACTCGACCACACAACTCCACACCATTAGACTCTTCACCACACCACCACACCACTCCACACCACCACGCCACTCCACACCACCAGACCCTGCCCCACACCCCTCCACACCACCACATAAACCCACGACATCAGACCCTACACCACACCACTCCACACCATCACATAAATTCAAGCCACCAGACCCTCCACACTACCACATAACTCCACACCACCACACCACACCACATCAGTCCACACCCCCAGATCTTCCAACATACTACTCCACACTCTCATATACACATTGCCACACCAGTCCACAACACCAGACTCTCCTTTTCACCATTTTACACACAGATACACCACTAGTCCACACCACTCTACCTTCCTAACACCGTCAACGATACCAGTCTCTCCAACACACAATTCTACCCCTAGTCCACACCAGTATACCTTTACATCACACCATTCCACAATACCAGAATCTCCATCATACCACTTTACTCCACATCACTGCACAATATCAGGCATTTGAAAGTACCACTCCTCGTAAGCATAGCTAGTAGAGTGTATGTGAGTGAGGTGGAGGGGAGACAGAGGATGAGGTGGAGGGATGGAGTGGAGAGGTATATGAGAGAGAGGTGTGTAAGTTGAGGGTGGGGCAGCGAAATGACAGCAGACAGGACGACATGGAGGCGATTTGTTTATGGCTACCCCTTACTGGATTACGGCGTCTGGCTAGAGATAAAGACAAAGATACACTACCAGTCCATATCACTATACTCTCCCAACATACCAATTCACAATACCAGAATCTCCAAGACACCATTCCCCAATACCAGATCCTCCTCCAGCACACCACCCCACAAACCCCAATCCACACCACTCTCTCCTCCACCACACCATTCCACAATACCAGATCCTCCAACTCACCACTCCACACACCTACAAACTACCGCCTACACCAGTACATCCTTCCACCACACCAGTCCACAATACCAGAATCTCCACCACACCACTCCACAATACCAGACTCTCCAACACACCACTCCACAGACCCCAATCCACACCCTCCCCTCCACCACACAAATCCACAATACCACACTCTCCCTCACACCATTCCACGAGTCTCTCTCTCTCTCTCTCTCTCTCTCTCCTGACAACCATGTCCATTATAAAGTCTCCCTCAGCGTTTCCTCTTCCCAACAACAGCATTTTACGCCGCTCCCTTCGCGACGGCCGTGTTTCCCGGAGACGATTTCCTTCTCACTAGCGTCGCCTTCCATAAATATTCAAGACCTTCCCCTGGGCTGCTAGGGAGGGTGAGAGGTTTGTGAGCTGTGTACATTATGAACTAAGCATCTGAAGGCCTACAGGGTCTTCTGGTTTCTTCAAGTAAAGATTTATTTAGGTGTTTCTTACATATACTTTTCTCTCGGCCCCCTTCCTACGTCTTATACATTACTCTTAACCTTATTATTATATTTTTTTAGTTTCGAGGACGTATTTACTGGTCTGAAGAAAATGAATCTCTTGTAATCACTTCGTAACTATGATCTCCTTTGAAATCATGTTAACTGTCAGGGGATCTGATAGAGCTTTGAAGAATCCCCTGTTGGTGAGAGAGTTAAAATTATAAAATTACAACACCTACCTATATTTTCTGGTTAGGCTTAATCAAATTTAGGTCTTGAGATCCTAACACATTAGCTTTGAAGAAAATATGGCTCCTTGGCTATTGTAAGGGTAACATCTCTTTATACATTCAAGAAGTGAAATTACTGAACGTGTGTGTGTGTTTGTGTTTGCTGATTTATTTTGTCTCGTCAGTCACTTCTCTATTATTATTATTATTATTATTATTATTATTATTATTATCATTAGTATTATTTCATACCGCGGTAGTGAAGATGAGTATTTAAAATTCTGACGGTTCCTTACGTATTGCATTATCTTTAGATCAATAATTACTGGTTTCACTCCACCGCACATAGACTAACAGGCAGTGTTTCCTTAAATCGTCTCAGAATTATGACAAAACCCATTGAGATCCTGCTAACTAATCCAGACTAATAAAGGAAGTTGGAATCTCACTTTACCAGCTTAAACCCACAGGAGTACAAAGGGATTATTAGTTGAGAATGCACAGTGTATAACCATTCTCGCCACCCCGACGCACCACACACCTCGAATGCAAAAGAGTTCCCCAAAACTTAATTAATCCGTCATATATTAAAAAAAGAATGAAATAAAAGTATTCTCGTGCTGAAGAGGTGGAGAGGCATGGTTTTAGCTCTTTCACTACGAGGGAATGGTATTACGCTGAATGAAATCTCCCGAAGATGGCAAAATTAAAAAGGGGAGACGATTTGTTTTGTTCATCATTATTATCATCTTCGTTTAGCGTCCTTCTCTTCCCAGCGCCGGGGTTGGACGTGATAAGAGTCGTCTCCATCTATCTCTGTCCTCTGTTCACTTTGGGCCATTTGTAATCCATTAGGAAAAGTCTCATTCCAGCTGAATAAAATCGTCTACAATTAGGATTAATGGAAGACGTCATCGAGGTGAAGGGGTTAACCTCTTCAGTTTGATGACGTGATTTATATGTATTTATGTATGTATGTATTTATATATTTATGTTTATATGTATTTATTTATAACTCTCCCCAAACTAATTTAACGCAGCTTACAATAATCTGTTTCACGTAAAGACCCCTATTCTCGTTGGTTTAGAAGGCTCCTTAGCACATCTTCCTCAGCGATTTATTCTTGGATCAGGCTAGTTATTGTAATTTTGTATCCTACTTATGCAAAGTCCGGGATTTTAAAATGACCTAAGCAACACAAACGAGGAGGGTAACGTATGGGTAGCAAACAAATCGCTTAGGAAGAGGTGTTAGGGGACTTCCTTAATCGACGAGAATGGGCTAAAGGCTGGTATACTCGTCAGTTAAGGAGACTCCCTAACACATCTTCTTTTCTTATTTATTTTTAAATATGGATGGTTAATATCCTTTTGTACGTTATCAGTGCAGAGGATGACGATATTGGAAGGATTTATGTAACACAGAAGGGGATAGTAAGATGTAATAAACTAAATTAATCGCTTAGGAAAAAGTGTTTGGGAGCTTCCTGACGAGAATGGTGGCCAAGTAGTTAATACAGCCATCATATACCTTCAGACTACAAGAGTTCCCCTCCTCTTTTTTTCCCAAGCTGAATAAAATTGTATGAAAAAGCAAACGAGATAGATAGATAGATAGATAGATAGATAGAGAGAGAGAGAGAGAGAGAGAGAGAGAGAGAGAGAGAGAAACGTAACATGTCAACAGAATGAAGTGGCTGGAGAACACGGATGGAGCCCGTGTTCTCTTATGTAACCCGTGTTTTATCGCCACCCGTAATTACAGACAGGTATCACACAGCCCCTCTCACCTGGTGTGTGTTCCGGCCCTCCCGTATGCATCATCTGATAAGCACTGATGTTTTATTTACGCACAGATCAATCGGCGGTGCTCTGGTCCGTGGATAAATGGCCTTAGTACTGATCCGGTATTTCTGATAGCGTGGATTCGAATCTCAATGCAAAGTCATCTAAAAGAAAGAGGAGCAAAAGGTCAAACAAGAGTTCCAATGATTTCCTATACTGTTGGGTAGTTACGACTCGTGATGTCTCAGGAAGGTTGGTATGGACGTCTGTGTTGTAAATTTATGTAATAACGAATGATAGCATTATATTATTTTAGTCCAAATAATGCAATGTTCTATACACGTTCATTTATTTTATAGTGTCAGACCAAGGCCAAAGTATATGTTTTTGCCTGAACTTGTAATAGTATGTCCGATTTACTTTATTCTGGCCCAGAATTACCATCTCCACCTTAAATACTGAGTTGTGATTGTAAATTAACGAAAGAATATGATGCTAGTCTGGAGGGAGTGCTATAGAAGGGATTTTGAGTTGCAGCATTGTTTTTTTCTGCCATTGAGCTACGTGGAATGAGCTGCAAAAGGACACAAAGCTGGGCAAAGTTAGAGTAACACAGAATAGTAGACGCAGGTGCAACCCCAGGCCCATTTGGATGTGAAATTGCCCTTTTTCTGTAGTCCACCACCCGTCTTTTGGAGGAAACGGAGGGAAGTGAGGGATGTTTGCTTAACCGGGTAGTGGATTTGCCCGGCTATATTGGTGCCACCACAAGAAGGCGTCCCTCACCATCACCTTGCCTGGACTGGAATAGACTGAATTTTACACAGTTCCCCCCAGTGTGTTTTTATGTTGTCGAACTAGGTTTCAACTTGCCATTTCCATATATTTTTAATGTTAAGTAAGATCATATGCAGGATGCTATTTTCATTCAGTGCTATTATACTAGTTTTATTTATGAATTAGCTCTTCCACTACCATAATATTTTTCCCAATTTTATATTCATAGTCACTGGATGATGTCATATAGCCTCGGAAGAAATTTTGTCTTCTATCAACACCAGACATTTTATTTAGCTAACAGTGTGTTGCTTCCTTGTGGGTGGGTTAATGTTTCACTAATGACGTCCTCTATAAACACACATTTCGTCTTTTCACGTTGCCACCTTACTACAAATATTTGGGTACTTGTGATCTATTTTGCTCAAAGTACAATGCTCGTATGGTCAGTTACAGGATTCCGGTCCTCTTTTCTGCCTCTCTTCATCGTTGGATTCACAGACGTTTCAACTGGCAGCATGAGGCATTTCACATAAACTCTGTATGTTCATGCACCATAAAAACAAGGGCTTTGGGTCCTCCGCGAAGAGAGTGAGTCGTCTATGTTCAGAGTTTGATAAATGTAAGATAAAAGGCAATTTTAGTACATTATTCAGGCTACAACCATATGATAATGTTCAACTGAGACAAATCTTTGCTATCACTGGGTTTTAAAGATGATTGTTTGGTATAATTCTTGGCCCTACCCTTGGTCATACAGCAGTGTCATCAATATATAAACTCGTACCACACACCCTCCCAGACCAGTTGCATGTTTCTCCCGTCTCGTATGCATAATCTGCTAAGTGCTATCAGTTTATGTATGTGCCCCTCATGTAGCTTCAAGTACTCGCTCACCTGTATTCTGACACACATCATAACTCATACCCATTATTTACGGAACTCTTTTTTGGTATTACAGTTGCACTCTTACCTGCACTCCAAGAACTATTTCCTAAAGTGTTCA
Organism: Coenobita brevimanus; assembly: GCF_032717465.1. Classification (NCBI taxonomy): domain Eukaryota; kingdom Metazoa; phylum Arthropoda; class Malacostraca; order Decapoda; family Coenobitidae; genus Coenobita; species Coenobita brevimanus. Next base: position 35,605,742 of record NC_136981.1, on the reverse strand, counting down.
GTCCGAAAGGTGTTCCAAAAGTAAACCATAATTTAGGTGGTTCTGGTAGCAATAATAAAACACTGTAAGAGAGCGAACACACTAAGGGGCTGAGCATCCTTGGGTTATTAACCAGCTGATGGTTCTTATCTGTTTTCCTAAGTTTTTATGCTAGTTAAGATAGAAGAGAAGTAGACAGGAAGATAGATAAATATATAAGTGTGTGTGTGTGTGTGTGTGTGTGTGTGTGTGTGTGTGTGTGTGTGTGTGTGTGTGTGTGTGTGTGTGTGTGTGTGTGTGTGTGTGTGTGTGTGTGTGATAACAAGATTCATCTATGATCTGGTTTTAACCAAACTTAGCAGAAGGACTGAGGTCTTTCAAGGGCTCTAGGTCAATGGTCATGGTCACAGGGAACAGTCAAACTTTGACCTAACGAGGTCAACTATAAGTTTTATATTCGACTGAGATCAATCTTGGTGGAAAAGTTCCGCTTCCATTACGACCAAACTTGGTAGAAGGAACAGAGTCATCCAGTGATGAAGAGATTTGAATTCGAAATCAATATATCCATGAAAGAACAGCATTCGGGAGCCGAATGCTAATCGTCCGCCAGAATATGCTGTTGGTCAAATCTTGATACCGTGAAGCTTTCATGTTGATAGCTAAAGCCGTTCATGAGACAGAACGGTGCTAAAGGTTGGCAATAAATACTAGTTGACTTTTGGCAGCCATTTTGGAGAGCTTGACCTTGACCCCGAGTGCCTACGTTCTAACCTGGCCAAGCTTTTGGCCATATCTTGATACCCTGAAGGTTTCATGTTGATAGCTCAATCCGTTCATGAGATATAATGGGAACACACACACACACACACACACACACACACACACACACACACACACACACACACAGAAGACGGCAAAAACATTATCACTCCTCCTACTAAAGGCGACGATAAAGATAGAGGTCACAGGACAAGGTAAACTCGATTTTCACCCGATTTAGACAAAAGTTGGTGGAAGGGTTAAAGGTCTATTAAGAGTCAAGTAATTCGATTTTGTCTGCAGCCAAGTCGAAGGTCAAGGTCACAAGGCAAAGTTATAGCACTCTCTGAATGCTCCAGCTTGTTATACTTTTGCTTTCTCTAGGTGACTTAATGCAGATTTGGCGAGATTCCTTCAATCTGGAAGGATTCGATTTAGACTTTTCTGGTCGCTTAAGGAAACTCCCTAACACCTCTTGCTTAGTTATTTATATTTTGGATATGGCTGGTTAATATTCTTATTTACATTATTTATGCAGAGTATGGCGATATTGGAAGAATTTTTGGAACACAGAATAGGAGAGTAATGCCTAATAAGCAAAATAAATCACTTAGGAATAGGTGTTAGGGAGCTTACTTAACCGACGAGAATACGAGGCACAGCCCTTCATACTTTCATTACTAAGGTCCGTATTTTCGTTGGTTAAGGAAGCTCCCTAATACCTCTTCCTAAGTGATTTATTGTTACACCTTGTCCTCCTCATCTGTGTTACTTCAATAATTCTAATATTATCGTATTCTATATAAATAACCTATAAAATAATATTAGTCAGTTGATTAAAAAAAAGCCAAGGCAGAGGTAAATATAATCATACTCTTCACAAATAACTAAGAAAGTGATATTATCCAGCCGTATCCAAAAGTAAATCTGCAAGGGAGAGGTGTTAGGGAGCTTCCTTATCCTCCTAGAATATGAGTGTAAGTGGGTATCATAAGTTGAAAAAAAATAAATAAATAAAATATCTACCAGAAACAAGAATAACATTAAAAAATTCTACCCTGAAGTGGTTAATAATTTTCCCAACCTTACATGGATATACCTGAGTAACAAGGGCACTTTTGACGGGTTGTTAATGGAACGTAATTATGTCAGGTCTTTTGTGTCTTCAGGTAATATCGTGTCCTGCCTTATAGTTTGTACGGCATGCATGAACAGCTCTATCAATTTAGCTCTGATGAATACTCCACAATCTTAATCTGTTATGTGGCAAAATTTCTGTCCCCTCTCCTTCCTCTTCCTCCAAGGACCTTGAAAATCAGTATGGTGGCCCTGAAGCAAATGACAATGATGACACTGATCTTGACACCAAATGAAGTCATCAGTGTCGGCTGCTGCGGATTCACTACAGTGATTTTCAAAGTATATGGAGAAATGCCAGAAGAGGCGATAGGATTCTCTTTTATTTCAACTGTACATCATAGACGTAATTTATCCTAACATTGCACTCTGTCTGAAGCATCATATTACCGACAATCATCTGTGGCCAGAAATAATATACCAAACCTCTATCAGCTTAGGGACACTAGCAGGCATTGGGCATTGAGAAGAAGTGAAAGACTAGATGGCGAATTATTGCCCCTTACTGTATACTGAAGGAACGTCAAAAAAGGCTTATGAGGAGAGAATGTTGGCTGGATGGACGGCGTGGAAGTTGGTAACGAAATATGATTCATGTTTAAACTCACTCATTTTATAGGTTTTGGGACGTTATATATCAACAACATAAATTCTTCTTCTTCGTCCTTCTCCTCCTTCTCATCATCATTATCATCATCATCTTCATCATCATCAAACTCTCCTCTCACCGCGATAGATGGAGAGGATAGGACCGAGAATCAGGAAACGGTAAAAGCCAAAAAGAAGTGCCATTAGAAAGCCGAAGGAAATTGGGTTACAAGTCCATTTACTCATCGTTCTAGCCTTGGAAATTATTGACTTGAGAAAAATATTAAACCTTAAATAAAATGTGTTTCATAAAAATTGTTTCAGAATACTGTCTAATGAAGAGAGAAACCTGCACTTTACACAGGATATATCATCTAGTATATTACCAATATGCCGGGAATCGAACCCGAGACTCTCAGGTGAAAGCCAGGCAGCAATCCACTACACCACGACCAGGTAAAAGTTATCTCACATTGCCACAGTCTTGTAACCAACGTCCCTCCGTCCCCGTTGTGGGCCTCTTGAAGCCCATAAGATTGTGACAATGTGAGACAACTTTTACCTGGTCAGGGCGTGGCGAGTGGACTGCAGCCTGGCTCTCACCTGGTAGTCCCGGGTTCGATTCCTGCCATAGTGGTAATATATTGGAATACTGTCTAATGTATTTACTCTTAGTGATAGAGAGGGACGTCTTCATGTGGTAGCACTGATATAACTAAGGGAATTCAACTACTTGGTTATACAAACTTCTTTTATTTGCTTCAATATCTCCCGAAATGAGAATGATGGACTGCAGGAGATCAGGAGCTTAAGCCTGCAGTTCACCGGGTTCACATTCAACGAAGCTAGGAGCTGCATCTAATATCACTACCCTTCCTTTGATCTTCAGTTACAGACACTGAATATACACTTAAATAAACAGCTTCTTCACAACAGCTGTGTATCTCGCAGATCTCACATCAAGGTATGCAAAAATTTCAAGGCAAACTTCTCTCGTGAGGTAAATTAACAAGTCAGAAAGATAATCCATCCAATTAAGACCAGTGCATCATTAACTCTGATAATTATACTCCTCACGTCGACTCCGGACAGTTGCACCAAATTATACACTCAGCACAGAGACGTATGACCCCAGGGGATGATTAAAGTTACGGGACTTAATTGCGAGGGGGAATGAAGCAATTACTCAACAAAGTGAAGGCCGGCAACCAGGGAGTTATGATAATGAGACATGACAGGGGGACTTGGTCAGAAGGAGGAGGAGAAGGAGGTTTAAGCAATGTGTTCGCCCATCTCCTTGTGCAGATATTACTTCTTAAGCCCCCCTAATCTCTCCCTCCCTCTCTCTCTCTCTCTCTCTCTCTCTCTCTCTCTCTCTCTCTCTCCCTCTCTCTCTGTATCCTCTGCCTGTCTTATAATTAGCAGCATGACAGGGGGGACTTACTTGGGAAGAGGATAAAGAAAAGTTTTAATGTTAGCACTGTCTTAGCTCTGTCTCTCTCTCCCTCTGTCTCTACGCATTGTCTATCGTACATCTGTCTAATAATGATCGAATCGACAGGGGAACTTAAGTTAATGGAGATGGACAGGAGCTCTTTATTCCTTTAGCCCAGTCTTAAGCTCATCTGCTTGTACATATAATCATCCTTCAGTCCTGTTCTGTCTCACTTTAAACACTATTGCTCTGCAAATGCTTCCTAATCCTTCTTTCAGGGTGGGTTTGGGCAAGACAGATATTGGTGTTATATCATCTACAGCGGCATGGGAAGAACATTCATTTGTTTTCTAATCTGCTTCCTTGCACCAAAGGGGAACATCAAATCATGTGAAAATGTCCCTACCACAGTTTAAATGGATGAACTGTACTTTTATTCTTAGATGAAATTCTGGTTGAACTTTCATACTTGGAAAACATGGAATTTAAAATCATATGGCACATCCGACTGTCCTGACTCTGCAGTGATATCATGGCCGTCCTGGTTTAGACTCAAATGACTGATTCACATACGACTTCAGTAAACGCATGTGTATGATATGTACATTTAGACAGCGTATTATTAAGTCCAACATCAGCACCTTTAAAATAGATAAGGGAATTGGTCCTCTTACCAATCCTTGCGATATGCCACTGTCACTCTTTATCCTGGTTGATGCATGGGCTCCATTCCTTCTTGTGAAATGTTATAGAAATGCATTTACCTATTTTCCAATCATGTCCTCCCTCACTATTCTCGGAAGGGGGTTGATGGACTGGTAGGGATGACACCTTGAGCCTGCACCTCTCCAGGATTCCCTTTCACACGAAGCTGAGGGAACAAGTACTACTCATGCCATTACTAACTACTAACCCTGCACTGGTGTTCCATGGTATTTACAGAAAGAGAGAGAGAGAGAGAGAGAGAGAGAGAGAGAGAGAGAGAGAGAGAGAGAGAGAGAGAGAGAGAGAGAGAGAGAGAGAGAGAGAGAGAGAGAGAGAGAGCATTATTTTACCATTTTATGCACATTCATGACATGCACACACAATCCACCCAATCACTACTCACACCAATTTTTGACGTAACTTCCAGCCATGATAGACACGACCCGACTTACACGTGTTTGTGGAGTTTTTTTCTTTTTAAAGCCTGTGTGACCGAGACATCTGCATGAGAACACTTCATCGACAGCACCACAGCAACATCGACTGGGGAAAAACACGAGAAAAAAACACGAGAGAAAATACACGTTGGTGATGGCAATGTTTTATGATTGCCAGTGGACGCAACAACATGCTATAACCTTATTAAAACACACACACACACACACACACACACACACACACACACACACACACACACACACACACACACACACACACACACACACACACATGAAACCAGTGTTTTCGTACCTAGAGTGGGGTCTGATGTGTGTGTGTGTGTGTGTGTGTGTGTGTGTGTGTGTGTGTGTGTGTGTGTGTGTGTGTGTGTGTGTGTGTGTGTGTGTGTGTGTGTGTGTGTGTGTGTCGTGTTTTTTGTCTGTTTTAATCATCGTTTATTCATGCTTACTCGTAAAATACTCTTGCCCAAAGTAACTATTATTTATTTCCTAGTATTTCGCCATCTGAGGTGAGCGCTATTGCTTATTGTGAAAGGGAAATGTGTGATATTAAATTGCGAAATTCTGTTGGAAGAATTGTTAATAATTGTAAGTTACGTTTATGTTGGGAGAATAATAATTACTTTCATTATTGCAGCCAGCAGGTTTTAATATCTCTCTCTCTCTCTCTTCAAATTGTTGCTTTCTTTTTACATAACCTTTCTTCAGTTTCTTGCTGTTATAAAAGCTATAACATCTCTCTCTCTCTCTCTCTCTCTCTCTGTCTCTTCAAATTGTTGCTTTCTTTTTACATAACCTTTCTTCAGTTTCTTGTTGTTATAAAAGCTATAACATCTCTCTCTCTCTCTCTCTCTCTCTCTCTCTCTCTCTCTCTCTCTCTCTCTCTATCTCTCGCAATTACTCAAATCTGCCATCATCCTTTTTTTTTTTTTTTTTTTAATCCCTTCCTACAGAACTCCCTTGTCAAGCATTTTTTTTTCTTTATTCATTCTTTACCTAGATTCTGTGTGTATATTCAGGTTATCTTTAATATTACTGAATTTTCCTTTACTTCTGTCGACCTATAAAAATCTTAGGATCGTATTCTCGTCGGGTAAGGAAGCTCCGTAACATGTTTTCCTAAGTGATTTACTTTATTACACCTGACTGTCCTCTACTGTGTTACATAAATCCCTTTGAATATCGCCAAACTCTGTATAAATAGCGTACAAAAGGATATTAACTACTCTGATGGTTCTGTAGCTATTTCTTCTACTGATAAAGCAGATCTCTTCGCACAGACTTTCTCCTCCAATTCCACCTTAGACGATTCCGGTGCTGTTCCTTCATCACTTCCCCCCTCTGACTTCCTCATGGCTGACATTAAAATTTCTTCAGTTGATGTATTTTCTGCCATCACTGGCCTCAGTACTAACAAGGCATATGGGCCTGATGGGGTCCCTCCTGTTGTTCTCAAGAACTGTGCTTCTGAATTTACACCCTGCCTATGCAAACTCTTTCGCCTTTGTCTGTCAACTTGTACCTTTCCTTCTTGCTGGAAGTTTGCTCTCATTCAGCCAGTCCCAAAGAAGGGTGACCACTCCCAACCCTCCAACTATCGTCCAATTGCTTTAACGTCCTGTATTTCAAAAGTTTTCGAGTCAATTCTCAATAGAAAAATTTTAAGGCATCTTTCCTATCACAACCTTCTTTCCGATCGTCAGTATGGGTTCCGTCAGGGACGCTCCACTGGCGATCTTCTCACCTACATTTCAGACTCCTGGTCATCCTCCTTTCGGGACTTTGGCGAAAGCTTTGCTATTGCACTTGACATCTCAAAGGCTTTCGATCGAATCTGGCATAAATCTTTAATTTCCAAACTGCCCTCCTACGGTTTCTATCCTTCTATCTGTGCCTTCATCGCTAGCTTCCTTTCTGGTCGTTCTATAGCTGCTGTTGTAGACGGCCATCGTTCTTCTCCTAGATCTATCAACAGTGGTGTTCCTCAGGGCTCTGTCCTATCACCAACTCTCTTCCTTTTATTCATCAATGATCTTCTAAGCTGTACATCTAACCCTATCCACTCATACGCTGATGACTCCACCCTTCACCTTTCCATTCGGTTCCCGCAACGCCCATCTCAACAGTTACTTCAACAAACAAGGGATGAGGCTATGGCACACCTAATGTCTGACTTGGCTCGTATCTCTGACTGGGGTAAAAATAATATGGTTGTTTTTAATGCATCTAAGACTCAGTTCTTACACCTATCAACCCGACAAAATCTTCCACAGGTATACCCACTAATGTTTAATAATATTCAGCTTAATCCTGCATCATCCTTGAACATGCTTGGGGTTTCATTTACTCAGGACTCATCTTGGAAAGATTATATTACATCTCTTGTAAAATCTGCTTCCAAGAGATTGGGTGTGCTAAGCCGACTCCGCTCTTTCTTTACCCCTGCACAATTGTTGACTCTATACAGGGGTTTTATCCGCCCCTGTGTGGAGTACAACTCTCATGTGTGGGAAGGCTCCCCACATACAGCTCTTCTCAATAGGGTGGAGTCAAAGGCTTTTCGTCTCATTAACTCTCCTCCTCTTACTGACTCCCTTCAACCTCTATCTTTTCGCCGCACTGTTGCATCTTTATCTCTTTTCTATCGCTGCTTTAATGGTCACTACTCCTCTGAACTGTCTGCTTGCATTCCTCCACCTCTACGACGGGCGCGTAGCACCCGTCTGGCAGCAAACTCTCATCCCTTTTCTGTCCAACTCTCTAATGCAAGAGTTAGCCGTTACTCCTAGTCTTTCATTTATGCAACAGGTCAGCTCTGGAACTGTCTCCCTCTGTCTGTATTTCCTGCTGCCTATGATCTCCAGTCTTTCAAACGCAGTGTGTCCATGCATCTCAAAATGATCGGATCTTGAATTTGGCTCTCTATTGTATTTCGTTTTTCTCTTGGAGGGAACTGTTACTGCGGGCTCATGGCCTTTGGTTCCTTCTTCCTCGCATAAAAAAAAATAAATAAATAAATCGTTAAGGAGGAGGTGTTAGGAAGCCTACTTACTCATACGAGAAGACAGGCCCCAGTCTCCTGTCCTTACACATCGCCTCCCAACTTCTCTCTTTCTTACATCATCTCCTTGTACAAACCATCCTTTTCCAGTGGATATTGTGCTCTTTGTTAATTCTCCGTCTAACTTCTTTGTCTTGTTGGCTCGTAATCTCGTTCACTTAGGAGGCTCCGTAGCATCCCTTCCACAGTGATTTATTTTTGGGTATGGTTGGTTAACATCATGTTGTTCCTTACTTATGTAGAGTATGGCGATATTAGCATGATTTAAGCAACACAAAAGACGAAAGTAATGCATAATAAGCACAATAAATCGCTTTGGAAAAGGTGTGAGGGAGCTTCCTTAACGCCCCCCCCCCCCCGAGAAAGAAAAAAATACGGGCCATAGTCTTTAGGATATCTATTCTTTTTTAATTGTCCTTCCTGCCCTTTTGTTAAAAAAAAAAATCTCCAGCACTTACACTGCCATTCTAATGCGGTATTCTCTTTCTTTTATCATATTTTCTTGCTTAGCTCTTTCCTCAGAAGACAGGCTCTTTCTCTTTATAAGATCCTTGTCTTGTAAACCCCAGGCCGTATTTTCCTCTACCTTTACCTGTATTATTCTTTTCCTGTGATTACATTCCTCTCATTGTATTTTATTCATCATTTCTGTCACTTTTATTACTTTTCTCTCCACTTCAGGTGGCTCTACCATGAGTGACGAATCAATTGGTTTCCTGTGACCCAGGAAGCCATTTGCAACGCTGTGTGGTAACCATAGAACCAGATAACTGTGTGATATAGTGTCTGTTATGATGCCCATGTTATCTGGGTGGAGAGACCCAAATGCGGCGTCCATCCAGGAACCAAAACGCCACACTCTTCCCGTGCGTCACAGTGATGAGGTGCTGTCTGCCACTATGGAACATCGGTTCACTGCACGGGACAGGCCCAACAGGGGTGGCTGCTTGTTTACTATTGTTGGGTTGCTCGGCCTGACACACCTGGGCTATTCATTAACAATACAGCGCCTCTACACTACATTTTATTAAAACAATCCAGTGTTTCTTTCTACTGCTTATTCACTCATGTCCTCCATGCTTTGTCTTTCTTTTCTTTTCCCCTGCAGTGTGACCTACTTGGAAGGACAAGGAGGAAGACTTCATTCATATCATCAATGTCTTTATTCATCACTTTGTACAGGTCAATCTTCTTCAGTAACTTTCCTCACTGATTTATATCTTATTATACAAGATATTTATTGCCTTTACTTGTAACATCAGCGTTGACGAGAGCCTACACGTGGTGGCAGTGTGCATCTTGGGTGGAGTAACTGCGGTGACCATCAGGGAGCAAAACCTCTTCGTATTTCCCTGCTCCACTCCGGGTCGCACCTGATCCTACCCTGGTGAGGCACTGTATACCACAGGCGAACGTCAGATCCCAACACTGTCTATGTATTGTACTGTACGTGTAGGACGGATCCATAGAAGCAATTCCTCGCTTGTGGTTGACGGGTCTTCTCGGCCAGACAGACCGTGTTTAACGAACGACAACAGCAACAAATTTGTCATACCATCAATCCCTTACTTTTAAAAATTATATGGTCATTAACCCTCTCCTTCAGTTACGTAGTTTCCAAACATTCGCTCTCTACCATGCCTTATCGACGTGCGTCATACTTACCAAGCTATCCGTTGTCTTCACTAGCTTCTTTTCATTATTCTTTAAATAATTCTAGTCCTTACTAATCTCCTCTTTGCTTTTCTCTCTTTAGTCTCATCTCCTTGTACTGATCTCCTTACCTCTGCTGGGTTCTTCGCTCATTCCCCATACGTCATTTCGCTGCCTTGCAATCTTTTGGCTACGTATTCTTCTCACATAATTTTCTTTTGCTTATCACTTCATCTAAAACCCAGTCTCTTTTATTTATACAGCTCCGCCCTACTCCCCTTTCCTCTCTAGTCGCACATCTTCTTCCGGATCTCCCTTCATTAGAGGAGTGTTATCTTTTTACTCCCCTACTTTGTTTTTCTGTCTTTTAATTACAAGGTTAGTCGTGGACATTACAGTGCCTTCATTCTTTTTCACTCTTCTTTGGAAGTCCAATCCGGTGTCTCTCTCTCCTTCATCCTCCTCTTCCCCCCCCCCCCCTCTGTCTGTCTGTCTGTCTGTTTGTCTATCTGTCTGTTTGTCTATCTGTCTGTCTGTCTGTCTCTGTCTGTCTGTCTGTCTCTCTGTCTATCTGTCTGTCTGTCTCTCTGCTCTCTCTCTCTCTCTCTCTCATCCATCTTCCTTCATCCAACTCTCTTTTCACTCTCACCTCCCCCTGTAGATCTTCCTTCTTTATATGCGCCTCTTTTACCTTCTCCACCTCGCTACTCCGTCTCATAATATCCATGTTATTAATTACTAAGTTTCCCCTCGCTTCACTTTTATAAATTCAGTCCGTTCCCCCCCCCCCTCTCTCTCTCACTCTCTCTCTTACCCTTGCTCCTCCTCCTTCCTCTTTCATCTCCTAGATTTTCTCCTCTTCGCATATTATCTACGCTAGTTTTATTCCAATACTCGAGCTTGCTGGTAAACATTTGCTGGACCAACGTTTCATCACAGAATGTTTGCAAATACCAATATCTTTATTTACATACCGTTATTTTGCCCACAATGACCAATTTTGACCAAAAAATTAAGAAATGATTTGTGCATATATCGTGGGTCGCGATTTCCAATAATTTCGCCCCGTCGCGTTGCGCGCAGTCAACAAAATATTGTTTGGCATTTTTCTGACACTCCCTGGACTTACCTTGACCCAGTGCAAAAAGAATTAGGCCGACATATATTACTGATCTCGTGATGTAAACGCACACACACACACACACACACACACACACACACACACACACACACACACACACACACACACACATACATACATACACACACACACACACACACACACACACACACACACACACACACACACACCACATGCTCAGTTTGACTTTATTATTTAGACATATACTTAGATCTATGGCCCGATGTCTTAAGGAATGGCCAGAAGCGAATTGCCTCCGTTTTCCTCGGTCCTCTGCCATCCGACTGCCCTTCCTCGAACTCACATCCCTGTCTCTCATATACATCTCGTCCCAGTTCTCCATCTCATTCTCGGTCTCCCCCTCCCCTTTTCCGCCGCCACCTCCCTCGTATATATTCCCTTTATGAGTCTCTCCAATGTGTTAACCTTTTCTTATCAAGTTTTACATCTTTTAAGTAAATAGCACCGTCTCTCTCTTGCCCTTACTAATCTTGTCCATACTTCTCTCTTCCTCTTACTCATCTCCTCTATACTTTTCACTTATTCTTACTCATTTCCTCCGTAATCTTCTCTTGTCTGTCACATCTCTTTGTACAAATCTACATGCTCCTCTTCTAACTCATTCCCCTCTCTCGCCTTTCTTTAAATCATCTGTTCTTTTCATCATTCAATCGATACTCTCTTCATGCACTGTGAGCAATCTTTCTATCATCCATCCATCCATCTCTCTATCTGTCTGTCTATCTATCCATCTATGTTTATCTATTTAGACATCTGAATATCTGATGCACCTTTTCCACTCCGCCAGGCGATTTCCTGTGTGATGCTGAGACGGCCCAATCAGTTGCTATCAATACCTATCCTGAACCATTTATTTTCGTGCTTCCCTTGCCACACGCACGCCCACATCAGCAGACTGAACCATCTCCTCAACACATAAGATGCCTCTAGGTGAGTTTCAAGTACAGAGCTATTTAAGGACCACCCTTCATATACAGTTGGCAGCATATGAACCTGGTACAGCCTCAATGTGTAGCAGAGATCAAGCATTTGGTACACTTGACAACCTTGACAGAATCACGTGTTTGTTGGTGGCACTGACATGAATGAACGAATGTGTCATATATTAGCTGAAATAACCAAGTGAACGTGATACATGAACGTCGGTAATTGTAGCTACACCTCCACTTCACACAGACACTGTCCTAGGTGCATGTGTGGCCAACTGTACCTTCGTTTACCTAAGAGAAGACAATAAGTCCCTTGTAGCCAGACAGTCTTTCCAGGAAATGACGAAAACTTTAACGATGATTCTGTTGAAAATCTATGAGGAGGTCCCTGTCGAATGAAGGATGAAGTGGAGACATGTAGATGGAAGTACTGTACATTTCTTCCTCACTGTTTCTTTATTACCATCTACAATAAATGCATAAATAAATAAATAAATAAAATAAATGGTGAGGGGAGGGATCATGGTGTATAACTGAGTGTCTTCCTACTAACTCAGGGATAAAAATGATTATATTTTAATGAAATAACGTCAGAGGATAAGAACAGCTCCACCTTAATTAAATACGGACTCAGTACAGCGCAGTAGGTAAAAAAGAAAAAAAAACTACTAATTGGCTTTGTAGTCTTGTCTTTTCCATGCTATCCTCCTCTCTAATTCTCCCTTCAATGTCGGCTTCATAATCCTCTTCCTTTTGCTTTTAATCTTCCTGTACCTAAGCTATCTTTTCGGTTATCAAAGTCCCTGTTTCATTTTTATTCTTAAGATGAAGGAACAGAAGCTCACGGTTATGGATTATAAAGCAGTTTTCGGAACGTCTTTTGGCCACCAGCTAGGAACAAAATTTAGGTGTACCCCACAGAATTACTAAAAAAGACTCTCTCAGGAAAACACAAACAACGTCCTAATATTCTCCCAAGCCCCTTCTTAACAACTTCTGATCTCTAGGGCATCTGTTCAATTCCTGACTTACCAAATCATCTGTAAATCTTCGTAAATCATAGCTATTCAAGGGAAACAGAACTCTAAAAATTATTTCCTACATGTCATGAAAGGACACTCAGTGGAGCAGAGGAAAGTTGATGGACATTTCGACCTCTTACAGCACTCTAGATTTTGTCAAGTTAATGGTATGGAGAGAGAAAACTTTATTTTTCAAGATTTCAGTAGTACTTCTTGCTTAGACAGTTATTTAGATCTCTCTCATATTCTCTGTTTTATACATACAATTTTCCTGAAGAACATAAAGAACACGGATTAAAAAATCTGGCGCATCAAAATTCAAAATATTCGGTAAGTAGTATGACTCTTGCGCACCATTTTGGTTAATAAGTGATCCGGCAATGATTCTGGCGGACTCAGGCGCTGGATGACTCCTACTAATTAAGGCACTGAATACGCTCGAAATTTATGATCACGTACACTTTCGACAGATGACATCATTCTATATTTTTGTCTAACAATTGATGAAACATCCACATCATTCGTTTCAAAAGCCATTGCTCACTGCCATATAGTGTTTCGTAAGGAGGTGGATTCGTACTGATTTCCAAAACTGTGCCAACCAACGCCGTGTTTAATTTCTCCCGCTTAGCCTTCCCTCCCCAAACCTCTAAACAGTGACTTAATTCCATATTCCTCCTGACGATACGGTACAAGGCTGAACTGCTATTGTGTGTCCTAAGAAAGTTTATTTTTCTTGACTGTACCGCACAAGGCTGAGCTACTATTGGACTTGCTAACAACGTCTATATTTCCTGACTATGAGGTATAAGGCTGAGGCATTACTGGACCCTCCGAACAATTATTACATTTCGGAAGTAAAAAATATAAATCTCTGTGGGGCTAATACCTTCCAGAAAAATACAGCTTCTTCCTTCTAGCGTTTCTTTTGAGTCCACCACAGGAAAACAGCTTTATTATTTTTCTTTCTGCCTTCCGATCATTGCATTCAACTTAGGGAGGCCCCGGTGAAGTGAAAGGGGGTAATGAAGATTAAATCAATTTCATCTTAAAAGTCTGTCCTAAGCTGAATAAATCACTGCGCCGGTAGCATAATGGATTAATAAATAGATGGATGAATGAACAAAAAATAATTAAAATCAAAAGACGTCATAATGTTTATAGTGAGCATTATGGGTTTGTTCTCTTCACCTGAGCATAACTCCTTCATTACGATGCCGTATGACCTTAGTTAATTCTTACTACCTCCTGACGACTTTGATGATCTTAGACGGGACATTATTTTCCTTGTTGGCGGGATTAGATACAGCCTACTTTCACTCCTTCAGAACTTCATGGTTGAATAACGTCGTCTATAAGGGGATAGTTCTTTTACCTTAACTTGGCACGGATTTTTTTTTTCCGATTTGCAGCTTATTTCATTCACCTAAGTCGCAGAATATGACAATAATATGACTGCACATCCTTTCCGTTGCACTTCTTCGCGACTAGCCTCATATTCTAGTGCCAGTCTCTTGCTAAGAACTCAAGACGGAAAGATGGAAATTTTATGTCAGGTTGGAGTAAACAGGGTATTGCGAGAATATAATATGAACACAAGTCATAATAATGAAAGGATTAGTTTAAGCAAATGAGGCCCAGTACATATACAGATGGGGTACAGAGTTAATAGGGTGATTATCGACTCCCATAATGAGCGATGAAGGGAATGTCAGACGAGTTTCCGCTCCACTTAACCCGTTTACTACCACGACACTGCTGTTAAGGGACGCCTCCATGTGGTGGCACTGATATAGGAGGGATGCTTTGCTTGCCAGTTATACAAACGTCCCTCAGCTCTATCTCTCTCCCCAAAGATGATAGTGGACAGTCCAAGGGTAATTTCAGTTTGCAGTTCACCTAGTTCACGTTTCAGTTGAACTTGGGGCTGCAGCTAATACTTCTATGATATCCTTTTATTTTAATTAGTGACTATACAGCTCTCGTTGTGAAAATGCAGATTAATTCTTTATCTAATTCCTCCAGCAAGCAGTACCTCCCCTCAGCAGAATACATTGGTCTAGACACGAAAGAATAAAAAAATAAAGGACGTCAATATGCTGATAGACAGGGAAGTGTTTAAGACATCCTGACCCAACACAGACGGAAGAGGAAGAGGATAGTAGACGAGGCGCATCAGGAGTTGTAAAGTATGGGGCAATGAAAACTTGATCTCATGTACTTTTGTCCTGTCAGTTATTCTCATTATTTACATGCTTATTCTCTTCACCACCACATAGGGAAGTGAAACATAAATCCTTGACCAATGAGAAGTAGAATGGAAGATCAGTAGACGATTATCAAGATATATTGTGAACGATAAAATGTGTGACGTTGTTCGTATATTCTTAATACGTTTTTTTTTTTTTTTTTTGAGAGAGAGAGAGAGAGAGAGAGAGAGAGAGAGAGAGAGAGAGAGAGAGAGAGAGAGAGAGAGATTTGTTAATATTTCTCTGTTTCTTCTGCTCATCAAAAAACCAACAGAGCGAAGAAAATATCGGACATCAAAATGTGGAAAATGACAGTAATAGTTGCAATACCAGGATCATCCGAACGTGAACCCAGTGGACTGCAGAGCTGAACTGCCCTTTTCCTCCAGTTTACCATCTACCTTTGAGGGGAAGGAGAGGGGACTGAGGAAAATTTGCATAATCAGGGAGCTGCAACACCTGGCCATATCGGTGCCACCACGTGAAGGCGTCCCTCCCCAACGCCTGTTTTTAGAGCTTTCTCAACTCTGTCGTGTTTTACTAAGCCATCAGATTAATAAAGTAAAATAAACTGAGAGACTAACTAGAACAGTGATTATGCGTGAAGTGGAGGGGGAAAGGATGAAAAAAAGCGAAGGGGAAAATCGAGGTTGAGATGATGGGATGGGGTGGAGAGATACGTGAGAGAGATGGATGTTAGCTGGAAGGAGGGAAGCCAAGTCACAGAAGACAGGGCAACGTGGAATTGTGTTTTTGGCTACGCCTTACTGGATTAAGGCATTTGGCATTAGACAGATGGATGAAAATAGAAATTAGGGAACATCAGATGAAAAATAATTTCAATTTTCCTTCGTTGCACCCTCGTCCGTCTGTTATATCAGTGTGCTCTGTGACTTTATAACCCCAAATTAGGGGGTTTCTCTATGGTATTTCCATTGCAAATTAGGCTTTATGGAGGTTTCAGTATCATCCCGTATGTAAATTCTATGATACTGTTGGGTAACCTTCACCCTGTGATAGCTCTCATCCCCAGCGGTGCCGGGGAGGCTGAAGTCGCCTTAACTACACCTTCTCCCTAAGGTAACTTGCTTTCCAAAGTTTGAGCGCCTTTCAAGTTTAGGTCAAGTTTGGGTTGGTTAATGACACCAGGGGATTTGGGGTTAAGCCCCCCAGTCAGGGCAAGGTTAAGTTTAGTTTGGTTATGGCAGGTTAGTTAGGGCAAGTTAGGATCGAATCGGGTAGGTTTTTAACATATCTCGATCGATTTAGATTTTATTCAGTATCTAACTTCAGGCGACAAATTTCAATGGAATTTGTTGATTTTATTCCGTATTAACTTCACGTCCTTGTAGGGGTAGGAGTCATCTGCCACAAACAGTCTCAAAACCGATGGAAATGCGTAAAAGAATCACCAAAAAATGTGGGTCAGCGAAGGAAAAAAATCATAATAAATAGAACCATTACTGCGCCCCATCCTGAGAGAAAGTGGACGTCAAAGGAGTTAACGATTCAATAAGGCTACTTCCTCAGGACAGGCGCCACAGAGGTTTATTCACTGCAGGACAAATGGGTTAATATATCGAGAGAGAGAGAGAGAGAGAGAGAGAGAGAGAGAGAGAGAGAGAGTTTATTGACCGTAATTATGCAAGGTACTTATACAGAAAAATGTAAACACTTTAGAATTATATATCTAACATTCAGAGAGAGAGAGAGAGAGAGAGAGAGAGAGAGAGAATGCTTACAACCTGACGGCTGCAATATTGAAAGCAATTTTTCTTCTACGAACATAAATGTAAATTACAACTATCAATATTTCTCTTACAAGTGCAGTAATGTACGAACAACACTGTAAACAAATAACAAAGCATTTCCCTTGTACACGAGGCAACAGCACTACGCCAGATCACACAATACTAGAAAAATATATATAAACTTTCGTAGCAAAATATGCTAGATATGTAACGAAGCCAAGGAAATGTAAATTAAAGTTATAGTAAACACGGATATACAACACACACACACACACACACACACACACACACACACACACACACACGCAATCCCATCAACCCACAACTCCGTCAACAAACACATCGCTACATTTCTCAGCAATACAGAGCTGGGTGGAAAATATTACAGTGGAGTGCTGGAGGGTGTGTGTGTGTGTGTGTGTGTGTGTGTGTGTGTGTGTGTGTGTGTGTGTGTGTGTGTGTGTGTGTGTGAGAGAGAGAGAGAGAGAGAGAGAGAGAGAGGGGGGGGGATGTAGGGTTCTTTGTCTGGAAGGTGTAGTTAGGATGGAAAGAAATAATTTGGGAAGATGTGAGGAAGAGCTGATAGGAAGATGTATAGAAGTTGTTGGAGAGTAGGCTATGTGGAGGATGGATGAGGATAGGAAGGAAAATGAGGAAAGAATGGAGAATGATGGACTGACTTGAAAATCGTATCTGAGCGAGGCGGAGGGAGAAACTGAGGATGAGATGGACAGATGGAGTGGAAAGATTAATGAGGAAGGGAGATGTTAGCTGGGGAAAGGGAAGTCTGATGGCAGAGTATAGAGCGGCATGTAAGTGATTCATTTGTGGCCACCTCTTCAGTGACTGAGGCGTCTGGAGATGGATGTATAGTAGAGATCATGGAAGAAAAAGTATGTGGGAAGTGTGGGTAAAGTGTGGGTAGGACGTGGGTGACTAATATGGAAATATGTGGACCAGATGTGGAGGAAGAGATAAGATTAGGATATTTGTGGAGAAGGTGTTTGGTGAGAGAGAATAACGTAGGAAAATGTGGAGAGAAAGTTTGGAAAAGGAATGGGGAAGATGGAAGATGAACACGTTGGAAGGTATCGAGTTGAGATGGGGAAAAGGTGATGGGAAACATGTGGGGAGGACGAGAATGAATACTGTTGGATAGAAAGAGTGGAAGAAATCAGGGATGATGATAAAGGGGAGTGGAGAACATCTGGAGAGGTATGAAAGGGAATGAGCTGGGAAGACGGATACTTAGAGAGGGATGGGACGAGGAAGAGGGGAGAGGAAGAAGGAGAGGAGCAGAGGGGAATGAGAAGGCTGGAGATGGTGGCGGATGGCAAGCGACAAACAAGATGGGTGTGAGGCGAAGGAGAGGAATGCAGAAAAAGGCTCTATTATTTTTTTTTACCTTAATTTAACCTAAAATTATCTTCCCTCCAACTTGAATCCTGAGTAGCAACGATAGATAAAACCGAGGATAGAGGGCTTCCGGTACTCACTAAAATCTGTTAAGGAAAAGATGTAAAACTTTAGTATTATCGTTTTCTGTCACTGAACTACGTGAAATAAGCTGCAAAAGGATAAAAAAAAAATCTGGACTAAGTTAGGGTAAAAAGAGTGTAACTGAAGGTGGCGATAAGTCAGTGGGAGGGTAGGAATGGGGTGGTATTCTCATTGGCTTAGATTTCGAAACATCTTTTTTTTCAACAAATCATATTGAAAGCATTTTTACATCAGCTTACATAAACATATATGACAATTATGAATATTTCTCTTTAAAGTGCAATAATCTACCAGCAGCAGTTCACAGTAATTAAATAACACATTGTTTTTTGTTTTTTTTTGTCTCACACGAGGCAATAACACTCAATATTAATTTGTGTGAAACTAGAAAAAACCATATAAAATACAGTTACAAAATATCAGTATAAAATGTAACGAAATTTACAAAAAACTTGTTGATAATTAAAATGCAAACAGCGAAGGGCAGTATATTCATCCCCCCCCCCCACCTGTACACACACACGGACGGAGCACAACTCACACACACACACACACACACACACACACACACACACACACACATCAACCCAACAACACACCACTCCAACAACACTACAGAGACCTATGCTGGAAGTGTAGAGTTAGTTGTGATAAAAGTATGGGAATTACGGGAAAGGACAGTGTTGGGAGGTGTGGCAATGAGATGTGGTACAGGTGTGGGTGGACTGTGAAGTGTGGGGAGGATGATGGGGATGGATTGTTGCTGTTGTTGTGGTTGTAATGGCCCCAGGCTTATCTGAATCGCTGAAAAAGTGGACTGCAAGCTTATCATTCTCCTGCAATTCACCATCCTCCTTCCGGGGTATAGGGAAGTAGGTGAGGAACCCTGCAGGACCAAGTAGCTCGAGTTTTGTGGTTATACCAATGCCACCACATGAAGGCATCCGTCACCAACACTAATTAAGGAAAACAGGGAAGTGTGAAGAGACAAGGGTACAAAAAGTGTGAGAAGGATGGGGAAGGAAAATCATGAAATTATATAGAGATGAAGATTAGGAGAAATACACTGAGGTGGTTTGGACATGTGGAGAGAATGGAGAATGAAAGACTGACTAAGAGGGTGTATGTAGATGAGCTGGAGGGAGGGAGAGGGAGGGGAAGACCGAGGATGAGGTGGAGGGATGGAGAGTTGAAAAGTATATGAGGGAAGGGGGAGTAAGTTGGGGGGAGGGTAGGCAAATGGTGGGTGGCAGAGCGACTTGGAGGCGTTTTGTCTGCGGCCACCCTTTGCGGGATTAGGGCGTCGGGCTATAGATAGATAGATAGATAGGTAGACAACTGAATCGTAAAGCAGTTGGGGGAAATCTGTGGGGAAAGTGTAAGGAAGATAAGAGAGAATATTTTTGAAAGATATGAAATAGATGTGGGGAGATACGAGATGAGAATGAAAAAGGATGAAGTAGGAAGGTCTCGGGATTTGGTGTATGAAAGGTGTGGGTAGGATGGGAGATGATTTGAAATGTGTTGTGTGGAGATGGGGAACAGGTGTGGGGGGAGATGTGAGGAGGATAAGAAGCGATAATGATGCTAGGAAAGAATAAGGGATTAGGGAAGATGGAAGATGACAGAAGATGTTGGGGGAGGGTCTAAGGAAGTGTGAAAGACAGTTAGCAAAGATATGGGGTGTTTGTAGGAGGCGGGTTTGAAGGAGAGGGGATCGGACTAAGAAGTTGGGTGGGGGTGAAAGGGAGGGCCGAGGGGGAAAGATGAAATGAAAGTGGGAAGAGTATGGGGAATGAGAGACTGAGTATATGAGTGCATTTGTGGGAGGTAGAGAGGGAGTCAGAGAATGGGGTGGAGGGATAGAGTAGAAAGTTTGATTAGAAAAGGATGTGTGATCTGAAGAGAGGACTGCCTGATTGCAAAGAACAGGAAATCAGGGAGACATTCTGTTTGTGGCCAACCCTTCCGGGACTAAGATGTGTATTTATTGTTACCGACCCGCTATCACTGGCCGCTAATCTGCACCAACAGTGAGATGTCGCTAATCTGAGGCTAACCATGTGATGTTTACTGAAGTCGAGGGGTATGTTGGCTAACCGCCGGCTCAAGTTCACACGCCACGGTGTTTACTCAGCTGTGACAAGTATTGGAAGGTGTCCACTAGATATGGTGAGGGTCAACCCGTTTCAAATTACAGGCAGGAAAAGGAGATGGAGCAGAAACCAAGTGATGAAGGCTGCCCTCACAGAAAGAGGTAACCAATCATAGTAGAACGACCTGTCATGACTACCCCTTATAGAAGTTAATTGGAAAGAAATATAGTACTGCTGTCTGATAGGTCAGTGAAGGATAAGAGGCGTGGCTACCGGGGTATATTAAGAATACATAGAGAGCAAAGAGCACTGACACTCTCCAGCCTCTTCCAAGTTACCTTCTTTAGTTAACTTATCTAGCGACATAGTTTAAGAAGACCTCTAAGGCGTCGTATCTTGATTTAAGAACCTGTATTTATGATGACTTGTACGTACCGGTCTAGTAAAGTAACTGTTCCCACTTAAAACAGAAGTGTCTGAGCTTTTTTTTAAGTAAGTTTGTATGTGATTTTAGTATGGCTAAGAGGGTCCCACTGTGCACATATTAATTATATAAAAGAACTTAAATTTGTGATGTGGTGTGTAAGGATCTTGTACATAATGAAAGGCTATTTGTTCAAAGTTGTAACTGACTTTCATTTGACCCTCAGAGAGAAAGATATATATGTTCATCTGCACTGTTCATAACACTGCAGATGAACATATAGTTATAATAAAATGAAAAAAAAAAAAAAGGAAAGTGTGGACAAGGTGTGGAGCCAATGAGAGAAATATTAATGGAGGATGTGGAACTGATGTGAAGAAAAATGTGCTGAAGATGGGAAAGGCTGGAGTGGGAAGGTATGGAGATTAAGTGTGGAATAGATGTAGGGATGATGTGGAGAGGGTGAAATAGGATAATGTGGGACGATGTGGAAATGAAGTGCGAAACAAAAGTTGTGGAAAAGATAGGAAAAGATGATGCTGACAGGTGCCAAGTGAACAAAAAGAAAATATGTGGGGAAATCTGTGGGGATGATTAGAAAAGGATATCACGGTAGGAGAGAGTAGAGGGGATTAGGGAAGAGGACAGAGAGGTATGGTAGATAAGGAGAGGAGTGAAAAGAAAATTGCTAAGGTGAGGGATATTTTGAGAGAGGAGGGGAAGGAGACAGATGAAGGTTAAAGGTGGTAGCGAGAAAGATAAGTGTCAGGAGAAAGAATGAGGTGAAGAAAATGGCTGCACTCTTCTTTCTTTAACTTGGCCTAAAAATGACATTTATCTATCTTGCATACTGAGTTATAATGATAGATAAGAACAAGGTTACTGTGCAAGTCGCGAAGAAGTGCTATGGGAAGGATGTAAATCCGAAGTAATGTTTTTTTCTGCCACTTAGCTACGTGAAATAAGCTGCAAATTCAGACTAAAATCTGGGCCAAGATAAAGTCAAAACAGTATAGTTGGAGGCAGTAAGAGAAGTCATACAGATGGTCAGGAAGGGTGGAAATGGGATGGTATCCTTGTTTGCTTACACATCGAAACACACTGCTTTCAAAGATTCGTTCTCACAGCTATTTTCCTAGGCTTACGTAACTGTAACTTATAGCTCTCAATATTTCTCTTGAAAGAGCAATCATGTACCAACAGCAGTTCACAGAAAGCAAATAACATTTTCTATTTTCACGTATGGCAATAGCACTCACCATCAGATTGCGCAATGCTAGAATATATATATATATATATATATATATATATATATATATATATATATATATATATATATATATATATATATATATATATATGAGCGAACGCATCACAGTTTGGGCAAAAACTGAAGAGAAAAAGTGAAGCTTAAATTGGGAAAATGATAATAATTCCAATTCCAATGAAAAGCACAGTACTGTATATATCACACCCTACCCAGAAACATACACCTACAGGGCATCACACACACACACACACACACACACACACACACACACACACACACACACACACACACACACATCCATCAACACAACACACCACTCCGTCAACACTTAAAGTGCAACGTTTCTCAGCAATACAGAGGTAGGTGGAAGACATTACAGTGAAGTGAGAGAGAGAGAGAGAGAGAGAGAGAGAGAGAGAGAGAGAGAGAGAGAGAGAGAGAGAGAGAGAGAGAGAGAGAGAGAACTGAGCGACAAAAGTTATATACTGTTCGCTCTGGGAAGGTGTAGTGAGGATGGGAAGAAATAATGTGGGAACGTGTTGGCATGATCTGTGAGGAGCGTGAGCAGTTGTTGGATAGTACGTGGAGGGTGGGTGAGGATAGAGAGGAAAGTGTGGAGATAATGGAGAATGAGAGACTGACTAGAAGAGTGTATTTGGGTAAAGTGGAGGGCGAGATCGAGGATGAGATGGACAGATGGAGTGGAGAGGTAAATGTGTAAGAGATGTGTGTGTTGGAGAAGGGAAACCTGATGACAGAGGATACAGCGACATGAAGGCGATTAATTTGTGGCCACTTCTTCCTGGATTAAGGCGTATGCAGATTGGCAAATAGTGAAGACAAGGCGAGAAATGAGGTGTAGGAGGAGTGGGGAGAGTGTGGGTAGGATTGGGGTGACTAATGTGAACAGATGTGGACCAGATGTGGAGGGAGAGATGAGATGAGGATGGGAAAGGTTGAAGTGGGAAATTGTGGAGATGAGATTCTGAACATTTGTGGGGAAGGTGTGTGGAAGGCGAAAGAGAATAATGTAGGAAAATGTGGAGATGAGGTTTGGAAAAGGTAGGGGGAGGATCGATGATGATGATGTTGGAAAGTGTCGAGTGGAAATGAGGAAAGGATGATGGGGAAGAAGTGAGGAGGATGAGCAAGAATAATGACGGATGGTAGGAGTAGAAGGAATTAGGGATGAGGATAGAGAGGTGTGTGGGACATCTGGAGAGGTGTGAAAGGAAATGAGCTAAGATGAGGGATATTCAGAGAAGGATTAAGGACAGGGAGAGGGGAGATAGAGATGAAGGAGAGGGGTGAAGAAAAATATCAAGTGTAGTGAGTGAACAAGATGAATGTGAAGCGAAAGGGTGTGGTGGTGATAATTGCTATACTTTTTTGTTTATTTAGTTAATTTGACCTAAAATTACCTTCTCTCCATCTTCAATGTTGAGTAGAAATGATAGATAAAAACTAGGACAGAGTGCTACTCACAAAGAAGTGCTATGGAAAGGATTTAGAATTATAATAGTGCCCTTTTCTGCCACTGAACTATGTGAAATAAACTGCAAAAGAAAAAAAAAAAACTGGACCAAATGAAAGTGAAAATGCATAACTGGAGGTGGTGATAGAAGTCATAGAGGTGAGCAGAGGGGGTGGAAATGGGGTGGTAATCCTGTCTGCTGAAATTTCAAAACACATCTTTCTCAGCGATTCGTACTGACAACAATTTTCGTCTTCCTTAAACAAATATTCCAACTATCAGTATTTCTTTTGCATGTGTAATAATGCACCAACAGCATTTCAGAGGAAACAAGTAATTTCTCCCTGTCACACGGCAATAGCACTCACCTGCAGATTGCCCAGTAGCTGAAGAATGTGTGAAAGTTTTGTAAAACAGTTTAAGAATAAAGACTGTGGAATGAAGGAAAAATTATCAAAATTAAAATAAACACGGATAAGTACTAAACACACACACACACACACACACACACACACACACACACACACACATGAACCCCACAACACACCACTCCGGCAAAACTCACACTGCAACATTTCTCAACAATACAGAGGTGGGTGGAACACATTAGAGCGAAGTGCTGGAGAGAGAGAGAGAGAGAGAGAGAGAGAGAGAGAGAGAGAGAGAGAGAGAGAGAGAGAGAGAGAGAGAGAGAGAGAGAGAGAGAGAGAGAGAGAAACTGTAAATAGTGGCGTGGGGTTTGTTTTGGGAGTATAGTGAGGATGCATAATATAACGTGAGATTGTGTAAGGATGAGCTGTGAGGAAGGTGTGCACTTGTTGATTGGAAAGTATGTGGACAATTGATGAGGATAGTGTGTGGAAAGAATGGACACTGACTAAAGGAGTGTATGTTGGTGAGGTGGAGGACGAGACCAAGGATGAGATGGACAGATGGAGAGGAAAGGCATATGTGGAAGAGAGGTGTGTGCTCGAGAGAAGGAAGCCTGATGACAGAGGGAAGAGTGACATGATAGCGACTCATTTGTGGCCGCCCTATTTGTGATTAAGGCGTCTGTAAATGGACATAAAGTGGAGATAACGTGAGAAAAGGGATGTGGGGAGTGTGCGTAAAGTGTGGGGAGGATGGGAGAGGCTAATAAGGGAAGATGTGAAAGAGATGTGGTGATAGACAAGCTGAGCATGAAAAAGGATGCAGTGGGAGGGTGTGGAGATAGAGTTGGGAAAAGATGGGGGAAGGTGTGGAGAGGGTGAGAAGCGATGATTTAGGAAGATGTAGAAATGAAGAGTGGAAAAAAATACTGTGGAGAAGTTGGGAAAAGATGGTGTTGGAAGAAGTAAAATGGAGATGGTGAAAATATTTGGAGAGGGTTGTGAGGATGATGAGAAAAGGGTAATGACTGAAGGAAGAAGTGTAGGGAATTGAGGAAGAGGACAGAGATGTGGTAGACATCTAGTAAGGTGTATAAGGCATCTGACAAAGATGTAGGATATTTGGAGAAGGGTGGGGGCACAGAATTGGGGTGGAGGGGAAGAAGAGGGATGGAGAGGATTGAGAATGGTGGAGATTATGGTGAGGGGTGGTGAGCAGAGAATATGGGTTTCTGGCTAAAGAGTAGAGTGGAGAAAAGGGCTACAGCCTTTTTACTTTAACTTCGCATCAAAATACCATCTATCCATCTTGAATGCTGAGTAGTAATGATAGATTAAAACTAGGATACGGTGCTAGTCACCAAAAAATGCCATGTGAAGGAGGAAGAGCTATTATATTGTCTTTTTCTGCCGTTGGACGACGTGAAAAAAACTGGAAAAAGATTAAAATTTGGACCAGGTTAAAGTGAAAATAGTATTGCTGGAGGTAGTAAAGGAAATCAGAGGGGTGGTCAGGAAGGGTGGGAAAAAGATGGTATTGCTGTTTGCTGAGATTCCGAAATATATCTTTTGGAACAAACTGCACTGAAAGCAATTTTGTTTCTATTCATATACACATAAATTACAGCTATGAATATTTCTCTTTAAAGTGCAATTATGTTTCTAAAGCATTTCACAAAGGAAATAACATTCTTACCTTTCACACGAGGCAATAACACTCACCAGGAGGTTACGCAATACTAGAAAAACATGTCAAAGTTATGCAGCGGAATTTAAGCTTAAGACTAGACGCACGAGGGTTAAACTGATGATAGTTAAAATAAACGTGTAGAAGTACTGGACACACACACACACACACACACACACACACACACACACACACACACACACACACACACACACACACAAACACTAAAACAATTCGCACACACATAAACACAAGTATAAAACTACCGAGTACAATGCACACACATACACAGACAGACAGACAGACAGACACACACAC
This sequence comes from Coenobita brevimanus, assembly GCF_032717465.1. Classification (NCBI taxonomy): domain Eukaryota; kingdom Metazoa; phylum Arthropoda; class Malacostraca; order Decapoda; family Coenobitidae; genus Coenobita; species Coenobita brevimanus. The sequence continues at coordinate 35,579,711 of NC_136981.1, read as the reverse complement.
ACACACACACACACACACACACACACACACAGACAGACACACACACACACACACACACACACACACACACACACACACACACACACACACATACACATATCCCGTCAGCACAATAACACCACCACCACTCCAGGAATACACACACTGCAGCATTTTTCAACAATAGAAGTGGGTGGAAAACATTAGAGTGAAATGCTGAAGAGGAGAGAGAGAGAGAGAGAGAGAGAGAGAGAGAGAGAGAGAGAGAGAGAGAGAGAGAGAGAGAGGTGGAAAGATTTAGGGTTGTTTGTGGGGAAAGCCAAGATTGGAGGTGATAATGTGAGGTGTTGGGATGAGGTATGGGAAAAGTGTGGGAAGGATGGGAAGGGATTGTTGCAGCTGTTATTGCAATGACTCAACACTCATTTGATACGTAGATCCAGGGAACTGCAGGCTTAAGTTTCGCGTCACCTGCAGTCCACCATCCTCCTCTTTGGGGATAAGGAAGTAGAGGGAATCGTGTATACCCTGGCAGTCGAGCCTCCCGATTGTTTCAGTGCCACCACATGAAGACATCCCTCACCAGCTCTGGTTCAGGATAATTGGGAAAGATGACGAGATTAAGTGGAAATAAGGTGTGAGAAGGATACGAGAGGATATTAAGGAAGGTTTGAAGACATGGCGAGAAAAGATACCGAGGAATTGTTGGGAAAGTGGGTAAGATGGGACAGATTCTTTTGAAAAGCTGTGGAACAGATGTGGAGAGAGATGAGTTTAGGATGAAAAAGGATGAAGTGGGAAGGTGTGGAGATGGGGTGTGGAACAGGTGTGGAGAAGGTGTTGAATGGGTGAGAGAAACGTTAATATGGAAAAGTGTGGAAATGAAGTGTCGAAAAAAACTGGAAATGTTGGGAAGGGATGATGTTGAAAGGTGTCAAGTGGAGATGTAGAAAACATATTGGGGAAGTTGTGAGGATGATGAGAAAAGGGTAATGACTGTAGGAAGACGTAGATATAATTAGGGAAGAGGACAGAGATGCAGGAGGACGTCTGGAGAGGTGTGAAAGGCAGTTAGCGAAGATGTGGGATATTTGGAGAGACGGGGGTGGGGGGTTGAAGGAGTGGAGCTGAAGGGAAGGAGAGGGATGGAGAAGAAGGAGAGTGGTGGTCGTGGAGGGTGGAGGGAAGAGAGGTGGAGAAGGTCAAGGGTGGTAAGCGAATAAGACAGGTGTGGGACGAAGGGAGTGGGGTAGTGGAAATGAATATACGGTTTTTACTTTAACTCGACCTAAAATTACCATATTTCCATCTTAAATGCTGAGTTGTAATAATAAATAAAGACTAGTACCCGGTGATATTCAACGGAAATAGAGCTGAAGTATTGCTTTTTTTTTTTTCCCCAAAGCACTTCATGAAATTAGGTGTACAAGGACTAAAATTTGGGCCAAGGTAAAATGAATATGGTATAGCTGGAGATATTGGAGTAAATCAGAGAGATGGTCAGGGAGGGGGGGAAAGGGATGGCATTGTTGTTTGCTTAGATTTCGATATATATCTTTTGCAACGATTCGCACTAAGAGCAATTTCTATTCGGCTTACATAAACGTATATTGGAACTCTGAATATTTCATTTTGCAGTGGAATAATGTACCAACAGCAGTTCATAGTAAGCCAATAACATTTTTACCTTTCACACGAAGCAATAGCACTCACCACCAGATTATGCAATACAAGATATATATGTGAAAATGATGTAGCACAGTTTAGGCATGAAAATTACAAGAAGGAAATAAAATGGATGATAATTAAAATATACACGGACAAAACACACACACACACACACACACACACACACACACACACACACACACACACACACACTCTCTCTCTCTCTCTCTCTCTCTCTCTCTCTCCCACCAGCACAACAACACACCACTCCGTCCACACTCACCCTGCAACATTTCCCAACAATGCAGAGGTGGGTGGAAACATGAGAGTGAAGTGCTGGAGAGAGAGAGAGAGAGAGAGAGAGAGAAGGGAAGGTGTAGAGTTCGTTGTGTTGAAAGCGTGGAGAGGATGGGAGGGGATAATGTGAGAAAGTGTAGGGGTGAAGTGTGGGAATGATGAGAAAAGATTGATGCTGTTGTTGCAGTGGCCCAAGACTCAACTGAAACGTAGACTGACGGCTTAAGATGCCCTTCTCTACAGTCCACATTCTTCTTTGGAGGGATAGGGAAGTAGTTGAGGGACGTTTGTATAGCCGGACAGTCGAGCCTCCCAGTTGCATCAGAACCACCACGTGAAGGCATCCATGTCCTGCACTGACAAAGAAAAAAAAGAGGTATGTAGACAAGCTGAGAAAAAGTGTGGAAAGGATGGGAGAGGATATTAAGGAATGTGTAGAGATATAGTGAGAAAATGCGTGGGGGACTTGCTGGGAAATGTGTGGAGGATGAAAGTAATTAACGTGGAACAAATATGGAGGGAGATGGGTCGAGGATGGAAAAGGCTGAGGTGGGAAGGTATGGAGATGAAGTGCGGAGAGTGAGAGAAAATAATGTAGTAAAGTGTGAAGATGAGGTCTGGAAAACATGTGGGGAGGATGGGAGATGATGATGCTGGAACGCGTTGAGTGGGGATGGAGAAATGTGTGGGGGAAACTTTTGGGATGGGTAAGAAGGGAAAATGATAACAGGAAAGAACAGAGGGAATTTGGGATTTAGAGAGAGAGAGCTGTGAGACGCATCTGGAGAGGTATGAAAGGCAATTAGCTAAGATATGACATATATGGAGAGTGTAGGGGAAAGGGAAAAGGGATGGGGATCGAAAGAGAAGAGTTGTGAGGCAAATGAGGGATGGAGGGGAAGGTGAGGGGTGTTATGCGGAAAAAATGGGTGTGGGGCGGAGTGGGGTGGAGAAAAGGACCAGAGTCTTACTTAAACTTGACCTAAAGTTGCCATCTCTTCATCTTGAAAGCTCAGTTGTAACAATAGATAAACACTAGGATACTGCGCTAATCACTCAGAAGTGCTATGAAAAGAATGTAGAGCTATAGTATAGCCTTTTTCTGCCACTAAGCACCGCGAAATAGGCTGCAAAAGGATAAAAATCTGAGCCAAGTTAAAGTGAAAATAGTATAGTTGGAGGTAATGAAAGTAGTCAGAGATGGTCGTCAGGGAGTGTGAGAATAGGGAGGGAATCTCGTTTGCTTGGATATCGAAACACATATTTGCCAACAATTCGCACTGAAAGCAATTCTATTTTGGCTTATATATGCGTAAATTGCACCTATCAGTGCTGCTCTTGCCAGTGCAATAATACACCAACTGAAGTTCCGAGTAAATAACATTTTTTACCTTTCATACGAGGCAATAGCACTCGCCGCCAGATTGCGTAATACTAGAAAATATATATTTGTTGCTGTTATTGATAAACCCAAGTGTGTCTGGCTGAGCACACCCAACAGCCCATGGCAGGCAACCGTCCGTATAGAACTGTCCCGTGAAGAGATCAGTGTTCCCTTGGGGCTGGGAGTTCCTCACCAAAGCGAGGCGCTGGGAATAGTGTTGAGGATTGGGTCTTAGATGGACGCCGCATTTCTGTCTCCACTCATTTAATAGGGACACCACAGTGGCTCCTCATCACTCCGTTATTTAGTTGTATGGTTACCACCCACCATCAAAAATGGTTTCCTTGGTTACAGATATCATTTAGGCTTGTCACTTACAACAGAGGTATCTGATACTGAAAGAAGAGCAACAAAAAGTGACAGGAAGGACAGGGAGAAGTAGGATGAGAGAGGGTCAGACACGGAGATGGATGAGAAAATGAGGAAGGAAGAATTTCACAGCAATACATCAAGTGAATGTATAATGGTCGCCATCTCCTGAATATGACATAGCACATTATTAGTACAAAATGTTGAACAACCAAGGAAATAATACCTAAAATTAGACTGACAACGGACAAGCATGGAACGTAAACACCCTTCCCCACCGTCATCACACTTGAGCACAACACACACACACACACACACACACACACACACACACAAACAAACTGTAACACAAAACACGCAAATATTCACGTATACACCAACGGAGGACAAAACACACACACACACACACACACACACACACACACACACACACACACACACACACACACACACACACACACACACACACACACTCCCGCCAGAGTTGTAAAAACTTTGGGAATCGTTCACCGAGCCACTTGCTACTTTGGCGGACATAAGGGGTGCTGTGGTTGAACCAGTGTCTCATACTAGTATGCCTGAACCCAATCGGCTTAACGCGGGCCGATTACACTTGGTTCACAGACTACACACACATCCAGTCACTACAACACTACATTCACACTTACAAGCACTTCTCACCCTACATACAATCTCTACCAGACAGCCTAAGCCACAGGGTAGAGATACATTGGCTCTATCGTCCCTGCTTCGGTAGGGATAGGTCGGTCCTGCAGTGGACCTCAACAGCTGATGATGATGATGATGATGATGGTGATGATGATGATGATATTTAAATAAGAGAAGAGAGGGAGGAAAACAACGAATAAAAAGATACTAATCCATACACCAGATTATAAGTGTCCTCAATTCAAAAAAAATCTTTATCAGTTGGACTTGAGCAGCCGTAGATTGATGTTTGGGGGGAAATCACTCTGGCGAAGCGAGTTCCAAAGAGACGCAGTTCGGGGAATAAAAGAATTCTGATGGGTAAATGTTCTGCAATATCGCAATGTGACAGTCCAGTCATAAGCACTACCAGATGTCCATGTAGTGCGAGGGAAGGGGTGGAGAGGTGGCACAATGGATGCACCTTCGTCTGAGCATTTGCCATAAAACTATTTGTAAAATACTGTAAAGGAGGTAACATTTTTTCTTACCTGTAGGGGAGGTGGTTCATTTGTAATAGCAGGGTTATTAATAATTCTAACAGCTTTGTTCTGAATTTTGGCCAGTTGTTTTAGTGCAACCTCTCCACATCCATTTGACATGAGTGAGCAATATTCCAGCTGAAAGTGCACATGATTCTTGTAAATTATAGTTAACTGCTCGTCAGCGCAGAAGTTACAGAGTCTGTGCAATAATCTCATTTTCTTAAAAGCAGTTTTAGCAAAGGATCAAAGTCAAACTTGAGAGGTCCAGCTGAGGACATTATTTACTGAAACACCGAGAATTTCAATACTTTTAGAGATAGGAGTATTAGTAGCATAGAAGGTAATATAGGAATCAGGCAATATCTGTCTATTAGCAAACTGTATATATCTGGTTTTCCTAGCATTAAATTAGACAATGTTATCTTGTCCCCATTCAGTGATTTTAGATACATCTTGATTTACGGAGATTGCTGTACTGAATTGTGAGTTAGAAATATGAAACCCTGTGAATGGATGTTTAAGAGTGAATGAACTGTGAAGTGGTAAATCATCTGAATATGAATGGATGGGATTATGGGTGACAGATGAGAGATTATTGATATGGATTAGGAATAGGGTTGGAGCCAGAAATGATCCATGTGGCATGCCGGCATTAATCGAGTGGAAATTGGAATATACATCATGTTCTTTTATCTTTTTGTTGCTGAGATATGAGGAAATCAGAGGAACAAAATATGATAAGCCATACCAAGGGAGTTTGAATAGCAGGGAATGATGCCACACTCTGTCAAAAGCTTCAGAAATATCAAGGGGCTACTGCAAGGGTTTCTCCTTGTTGGTCAATTGACTGATGGATGATATGAGTTAGGTGACTGAGTATATCAACTGTGGATCGTTTGTGGCAAGAACCATACTGTCCATCACTAATTAAGTTGTTGGAGTGAAGATATTTAACAAAATACTTACTGATTACAATCTCAAATATTTTACCAAGATGTGACAGCAATTGGTCTGTAATCAGAGGGGTCAGATGAACTTCCCTGCTTCGGAACTGGGTGGATATTGGTTTCCTTCCAAGAATTAGGGAATAAAGAAGTAAGTATACATGGTCTGAACAGTTTTAGCTAGAACAGAAGCAAGTTCTGGGCAACGCTTTTTCAAACTGGAGGAATTCATTTGGACATGGAGTTTTGTTGGTTGGTAAATTGTCTAGGATGGATTTTACGTATCTAGTCTGCATCTTTAGTGGAGCAATCTGAGAGTCAAGTTCTAGTCCAGGAACGTCCTAACTTCCTCTAAGGTAGAGTTTCTGGCAAATGTACTGGCAAGGATGTTCGCTTTACTAAAAGTCATTTTATAGTGCTACCATCTGAAGATTTTAGTGGGAGAACGGGTGATGCCTTGTTAAAGTTATTAATGAAAGACTTGGGAGTTGACCTGAATATTCTATTGTCATTAGGACTGTTTAATAGTTTGGATGCTTGGTTGCAAAGAAAGTTTGATTTAGCGACATTTATTTCTGCCTTTGCATAGTTTCTAGAAATTCTAAAGTGATTATGGGATTCAGATGTTTTATATTTTATGTATGAGCTATATGCTAAGGACTTGTGGGTCATTGCTCTGGCAAAATTACTGTCAAACCACTACAGAGGTCCGATCTTTTAGTGAACTTTTGACTGGGCATGAACAGTTCCATACCAGCTTGTATTAAGTCATTAATGTGGGACTGGGTAGAACTGATGTCACCGGAGAAGAAATACTGCCATGGAATATCAGCAAGATAATTTCTAAATCCATCCCAGTCTGCCCTATCAAAGTGCCATCTGGTCACCCTAACAGGTTCAGAACGGGGAGGGTCAGGGCAACTGACTAATGAGGCTTTGATTAGATTGTGGTCGGAGGATCCAAGTGGTGACAGGACTTCTATCCTATATTGATATGGATTATTTGTCAGGAGTACGTCCAAGAGACAGGCGTAATGGTCAGGATTATCTGGTATTCTGGTTGGTCGTTTTACCAACTGCGTGACATTAAAGTGCCAAAAATATTATGAGTTAAGGCTGACCGAGCAGTGTGAGCTACATTTGTAGTTCTCCAAGATATTTAGTTATTAAGCATTAATATCAGAAAATGAAAAAAAAAAATGATATGAGAGCAAGGAAGAGATGATTAAACACACACACACACACACACACACACACACACACACACACACACACACACACACACACACACACACACGAAATACAAGGTCTGACCTATAAGACTCCTACGACGACACTGATGCGCCAGATTCAGCTAATGGCGAGATATTGACGAGACAGGCCCACCTCTATATGAACATAGATTACACCGAAATTTTGCACACATGATACTTCCATTACGGATCAGCTTTTCTTTGGTATTACATTTTAAAATTCACAAGTTGGATTTTTCGAGCAGGTCTACTATGTATGTCTGTATGTAGTGAATGTATGTATGTAAATGTATGTACCGGTATATATGTGTGTGTATGTGTATTTCTTTGTGCATATATGTATATATGTATGTCTGTGTGTGTGTGAACGTGTATGCTATATGCAAGTATGCGTATGTGTGCATGTATGTATACTGTAGTGTGTGTGTGTGTGTGTGTGTGTGTGTGTGTGTGTGTGTGTGTGTGTGTGTGTGTGTGTGTGTGTGTGTGTGTGTGTGTGTGTGCGCGTGCGTTCGTATGAAACGGCATACTTGTTAAGGAGAGTTATAACAATGTTGAGAATGAAGGGTATTTTTCAATTCGTTTTGCTGTCACGCACGCCGTGATATATTACGCTCATGCTCACGCCAGACTTTACTTTTTTACTGCATCATGAATTTTTAATAGTCATAAGGCTAAGTAATCTTCTCCAAATCCATTCTCATCTACGGACGTACTCTGGTTTATTTCACAGGCTGCTTTTTGACTATGCACAGAAAAAAAAAAAAAAGCGCTACCTGTCAAAGAATTAGTAGTTAAACTTTTTTTCATTCCCAGCATGGATTTATATACACCGAATTGATAGAGTGGCTGGATTTACTTAAGGCACAGAGTGAAAAGAATCCAAGGTTTGAATAGTGAGTGGCTGATGGTGTTGTTCATTTTCGTCTGGCACTCTGAGGGGAGTTTTCCTGAATGAGTATGTTCCTTTGGCTTTGGTGCTTGATTTTAGTAGTAGTAGTAATTGTAATAGTAGTACTAGTAGTAGTAGTAGTAGTAGTAGTAGTAGTAGTAGTAGTAGTAGTAATAGTAGTGGTAGTAGTAGTAGTAGTAGCAGCAGCAGCAGTTGTTGTTGTAGCCCCAGGTTCAATTGAACGAGAACCTAGTGAAGTGCAGGCTGAAGCTGCCCCTCTCCTTTAGCACTCCATCCAACTTTTGGAGTCGGAGAAGGAGTTGAGGGATGTTTGTATATCCGGGAAGCTCCATCACCCACTTAAATCTGTGCCATTAAGTGAAGGCATTTCCAGCACCTTCCATTATTTTACCTCCCCCCCTAACCCCCCAATTAGCGATAGTGGGAGTAGGGTAATGATGCAAATTATGATGACCTCTGGGGTGATCATAACGTCATGAAGATACGGAAACAATAAGGACAAAGAGAAGGGATATTGTGCCTGCCAGTAACAGTACACTATAGCTCATACTCTCATCGATTAAGGAAGCTCCCGTACACTTCTTCTTTTCCCCTTTGTTTTACTGTTATACGTCTGGATATTGCCGGTTTATACGTTATTTATTTAGAGTATGGTGATATAACGAATATTTAAATAGCATACAAGAGGAGGGCAAGGTGGAATAAGCAAAATGAATCGCTTAGGAAGAGGTGTTATGGAGCTTGCTTAACTGACGAGAATACGGGCCTTTATCTCCCCTTGTTCCTGTTGCTTAGATGATCAATATTTTCTCACATTAACTAGGAGGTAAAAATGCCTAACAAAATATTTACACAGGTCATTCGGAGGGCTGCCATTTAGTTTTTGAAGCTATTAATTGGTTAGGAACTTCAGAATCCTATAGTATCAAAGAGTTAGAAAATTCCACGATTTTTATACCCTAGGATGACCGTCAAGTTAATATTCTAGTTTGCATAAGACAGTACATTGTATTCCAAACCACGAACTTTTCACAGTTGTCTTAAAATAACTACAACAATAAATTACAAAGAAGGAGTATATGGAAACGTTATGGAAGGGCTGTTTTTATACTAGATCGAAACACGGGAAGCATTAGAGGTACTGAATGGAAAAATAGTATCTGATCCAGCATTTTGCCTACACTAATGTCCTAAGTTCCTAATCCTACTGCAGTTAATCTCTGTCAATAAATTAGCTGTCACAAAATATAAAAGGTTCTATCAGGAAGAAAGAATACGGTGTCATCAATATCCAAATACAGACACACAATTGTTGAGACAAATTTTTAAGTACTCATAAATCACATAGAGAAAGTTGTTTGTATTATCAGCTTTTTTCGTCCGATGGAACTGAACTACACTCACATCTTGAATAGTATGTTGTGGTAGCATCCTATAATAATCCTGTGTGTGTGTGTGTGTGTGTGTGTGTGTGTGTGTGTGTGTGTGTGTGTGTGTGTGTGTGTGTGTGTGTGTGTGTGTGTGTGTAGCGCAACCGAAACTGGAAATAAACATTTCTATGAAACTTGGCAGGATGGTTGCAATTAGGTCACAGGTGGTCCAGTTTCAGTTTTACTGCATGTTGATTGATATTTTCTAAAGGGGTGTTTTGATCCCAAATTGTCATACTGGTTGGAGGAGCCAGCGCTGAAAGGCCTTATCATTCAGCGCTTGCTCCTGTGTCTACGTATCAGTCGTTGGTTTCGAGCAATGCGAAGAGTGAAACAGAATAGTCTCTCATTTGAACAAGTGCCGAGCGACCCGATGGGGCAGCGAAGCGTTTGTGAAATTCTATGAGCTGTAGTTATGATGTAGGAAAGAGTTTCCTTGATTACATGTCAGTTCAATCCTTGAGTCTACAACGCCCGGCCATTACCTAAAATAAAAGGTGTTAGGGAGCTATGTCAAGGGATAACCAACTACAGATATTATTAGCTACCGTTCCCTTCTAACAGTGCCTTACGTCAGTCTTGCGTGAGGTAACTGAAACCTTGCATCTGTCAGTCCCGCCTACAGTTCCGCCTCACAGGGCTAAGCAGCCATGTGTCAGCCTTACACAGTGGTTAACGTATTACACGGATCAGAGCCAGACGTCATGACCAGGTGAGGTGGCGGATTACATGGGGTGGAAAAACATTATAGTGCGGTACACAAATCTCTGTAGGATTTTTGTGTAATGAATAGTGCTGGAATGACGGTATCATCAACAGGGATTCACAGAAAGGATGACGATGATGATGACTATAACAACAACAAATACAACAACAACAACAACAATAACAATAGTAATTACAACATTCAACTAAAACTCTGTAACTGTCCCACGGACAGTTACTAGTCGCCACCTACTCTTTATTGGTGACCAACCTCGTCGGGGAGATTTGATTTTTTTTTCTCTATCAGCAATGGTCCATGCCAGGACACATAACCTGGGCCCTTCAGATCCCTTGCACAATCTCCGGTTCTCCTGGAATCGTTGGGAGACTCTGCGTCAGGGACAATAATAATTAGTTATGTACTATTATTGTGTAGCCTCAATAAGGAAGCTTTGCCATGGAGTAAGGTATGTATAATATAAACAAGAGCTGAAGATCCTAAGGTAACTTCTTGTGTACCATCAACAAGGGATCTTAAAAAGGTGTCGAACACACGTGTCTGCTACTGTTTCTTACAATGACCTTGACCCGATTTGGGAAATTTGAATTTTTTTCTATCACCAATGGCCCATGCCAGGACACATAACCTGGGCCCTTCAGATTCCATGCGCAGTCTCTTGTTCTTCCGGAATCGATGCGAGACTTTGAGGCGAGAATAATAATAATAATAATAATAATAATAATAATAATAATAATTATAATTATAATAATGACAATAATAATAATAATAATAATAATAATAATAATAATGATAATAATAATAATACCAGCAAAAACAATAGTCTCCGCCTACAACGTGGGTGGAGACGAACTCTGTCCTGTGGACAGTCACTAGGCTTCACCTATGTTTCCTACAGCGAACTTAACCTCACTGGGGAGATCTGAATTTTTTTTTTTTTTTTTTAAATAAAACGACATAAACTCTTGGGAATCGGTCAACAAAGTTTCGTGTCAGATTACTAGCTCAGATCCTACTGAAATCTCCAGTAGATATAATTGCCTTCCCCCATTCACTCATAATACTGATATAACTCTTTCTGCCACTGCACATAAAAGATTAGGATTTTTTTTTTCTATCAGCTATGGCCCAAGCCGGGACACAACCTGGGCTCTTCAGATTCCTTCCGCAGCCTCCTGTTCTCCTGGAATCGTCACAAGACTCTGAGACCGGAATAATAATAATACCAGCAAAAACAACATAGGTGGAGACTAATTATGCTGCTAATACCAATATTATAATAATAACACGGCACGCTCACCCGGATAAGGTTTTCTACATATTTCCCTTATAGTAAGAAAAGTCCTTGCTAGCTAAATAAAAACTGAGTTGAAGGAGCCAGAAATAAGCAGGATATTAATTTTCCAACGAAAGCCGAATTTCTGTAGTGTTATCACTAACCTTACATTTCTACAAAACTATTTCCTACATTATGTGAGACAGTGTAATCCAGCACAGTAGTAAATGTCTATCTATCCATCCATGCATCCATCTAATCATACACTCTCCTATCACAAACACGAAGGCTCGTAGGTAGGCTATTCACCCTTTGTTATTTCAGGCTAGGGTGGACAGTTGTATATCCCTCGGTGGTTTCATGTCAGTAATAAACTCAACCTCTCGCACAACTCACGGCCGCTTGCATAAAGGTTAAATCGCAATATGGAGTGCATGCCTCTATTTTTTTTATGTTTACTTATTTGTTATAATTTCTTCCATTGATGTGTTTTCTGCCATCACTGGCCTCAGGACTAACAGGATATACGGGGCTGATGGGGTCCCTCCTGTTGTCCTCAAGAACTGTGCTTTTGTGATATCACCCTCCTTAGGTAAACTCTTTCGCCTTTGTCGGTCAACTCCATCTTATTGGAAGTTTGCTCTCATTCAGCCTGTCTCAACAAAAGGGTGGCAATTCCCAGCCCTATCCCCCAATCGCTTTAACATCCTGTATTTCTAAAGTTTTGAAACTATTTCTTAAAAAATAAAAATAAAAATAAAGCTCCATTCCTATCACCACATTCAATCCGATCATCAGTATGACTTTCGCCAGGGACGCTCCACTGGCGATCTTCTCATCTACTTTTCAGACTCCTGGTCATCCTCCTTTCGGGACTTTGGCGAAAGTTTTGCCATTGCACTTGACATCTCAAAGGCATTCGATTGAGTTTCAAATAAATTTTTAATATCCAAACCGCCCTCTTGCGGTTTTTATCCTTTTACCTGTGCCTTCATCCCTAGCTTCCTTTCTGGTCGTTTTATAGCTGCTGTTGTAAACGGCCACCGTTCTTCTCCTACAGCTATCAATAGTTGCGTTTCTCACGCCTCTGTCCAAGCATCAACTCTCTTCCTTCTATTCATCACAGACTTTCTAAGCTGTACATCTAACCCGATCCACTCATACGGTGATGACTCCACCCATCACCTTTCCATCTGCTTCTCACAGTGTCCATTGCAGCAGTTCCTTCAACAAACAAGGGATGAGGTTGTGGCACACCAAATGTCTGACTTGGTTCTTGTCTTAGATTGGGGTAAAAGTACTCTTGTTTTTTATCCATCAAAAGCTCAGTTTTACATCTTTCAGCCCGTCAAAATCTTCCAAAGTAGTATCTTCTAATATTTGAAATTATCAAACTCAATCCTGCATAATCTTTGAACATACATGGAGATTCATTCTCTCGGGATTTTTCTTGGAATGATCATATTCCCTCTCTTGTAATATCTGCTTCCAAGATTTTAGCTGTGCTAAGCCGACTCAGTGCCATTTTTACCCCTGAATTGTTGCTGTCTTTGTACATGGGTCTTATTCGCCTCTGTGTACAGTACAACTCTCAAGTGAGGAGAGGCTTCCAACATAAAGCTTTTCTCAACAAAATGGAGTCAAAGGCTTGTCATGTCATCAACTCTCCTCCTCTTACTGGCTCCCTTCAATCCATGTCTGTTCGCCGCACTGCTGCACCTTCATCTCTTTTCTATGGCTACTTCAATGGTCACTGCTCCTCTGAACTGTCTGCTTGCATCCCTCCACCACTGTTGCAGGTGCTTAGCATCCATCTAGCACCAAACTCTCATCCCTTTTCTGTCCAACTCTCTAATACAAGAGTTAACCGTTACTTCCAGTCCTTTACAGTATGTATGCAACAGGTCAGCTCTGGAACTGTCTTCCTCTGTCTGTATTACATACTATGTTCATCTTACAGTCTTTCAAATGCAGTGTATCCAGGCATCTGAAAATAAACTAATCTTGAATTTGGCTCTCTGTTATCTTTTTATTTTTTCTCTGGACGAAACACCCTTGCGGATCTCCAGCCTTTGGTTCCTTCTTCCTTACATAAAAAACAACAACTGTGGTTGTAATTAACAGTCAGCCTGGATCCCATACTTTATAACGCAGTCAGAAACCACATAGAAAGGTAAAAAATGTTCCATGTTCACAATGTGTCTCGGAATATATATCAGAAATTGGGAGTGTGCATTCCACTTTGAGATCTAAAGGGTAAGCACACGACCATTAAACCAAGCCATGATTACATTCAAGAGGAGCTGAATCCATTAGAACACCGGGCGTCCATTTGTTTGTTATGCGTTTATCAGCCAAAGTGTAAATGGCTTTCTGGTATACAAGAAACCATTTGGCATGTCATTCTTGTCACTCACTGTAAAGTTGCATGAAAGATAGCGCAACACTAAGTGGGTGGATGGTAAGCGATCACACCTAACACGAAAGTATGAAAATTAAGAAAAAAATCTAACTGCACATATATGACACATGGAGAGAGAGAGAGAGAGAGAGAGAGAGAGAGAGAGAGAGAGAGAGAGAGAGAGAGAGAGACGTATTAATTACTGAACACAAAAAGTAGGAGAGATATGATTCAGCACGGCATCCCAAAGAGAGACATTGACGCGTGGAATAATTTACCACTAGACGTGGTGTGGGCGCGAAGTATACATACGTATGCTTAAAGGAAACTGCGATAATTAATTAGAAAGAACAATACGAGAATAATATCAAACCCTACCAACCGCCGTCTGTCTCTCTTGAAAGCTGAGTTATGAAAATAGATTAACAGTCAGTTTTGATGCTAGTAACGAATAACTGCTGTGGGATGGATGTAGAACCGTAGTGTTGTCTTTTTCTTCCATTGATATACATGTATTAAGCTTCAAAGGGTTGAGAAACTGTGCCAGGGTGCGGTAAAAAGGTTTCGTATGATCCTCGCCCTGTGCAGTGGATTCTTTGTCATGCGTTAATCCCCTGTTACTGTAATCCTTTCCGCTGGTGACATTAAGGTACAAGTTAATCCTATAGCATGTGAATGGATTAACTTGTACTTCTTTTTGTCACTTTTTTCAGCTTATCGACCTACAGTATTTCCCTACCTGCCCTCCTGCCTCCCTACCCATTAATTTTCCTACCTACGTGTTTTAGTGCCAACTTACCAATTAACTCCTTGCCCACCACCCAAGGTCCCTGTCTACTTCTTTCCTTACCTGTCCATCTCCCTTCCCACTTACTTCCCTACCTGGCTTCTTATCTTCTTCCCTATCTGCCTACCTCTCTGCCTTCCTCCTCGTCCACCTGCTTTCCAGCCTTCTCCGTGGCAATCTCCTTGCCTGCCTATCTTCACCACGTAATGAGATAGTGACACGGGTGAGTTTTTATTTATTTATTTTTTTTGGAGGGGGGGCAGGAATTGCATTTTCCAGCGGGCCGTATCAAGATTATGATGAGACCATAATTTACTGCATACTGAAAACCTTTATTAATGATACAGATTTTATGACTGTACTCCTGTAAAACAAAAAGCATGCTCTACTACCTTTGGCATTTTTTTTTTAATTGCTGTGTCCTTGGGTTCTCCTGAAAGCGCCACAGATTTAGACGAGTACAAATCAGCAGCTTAAGAGGATTCGTTTGACACCTCAGCTATTAAAATCGGTTCGTAATTGCTGCCTGAAATGCGCAAACAGGTGGACAGCAAACTCCGATCTTGACTCAGCCGCCTGAAGGCCCTCCACTTCGTCTTCGGGAATTGGGTAAATGCAATTTGTTCAGTACAATAGGCCATTTTTTAAAGCATTACACTTCTTTTCAGGACTGTCTACTCTATTCACAGCTACATATCTTTCTGCCTTTGAAGTTTTACATGACTAACAATGCTTTCATTGTGATGAGAAGTTTTTAATCTAATTTAAGCCATCTTTAAACAATTATGTTCAGCCTTAGCAACTTCTTGTCATGATGGAGGCAAGGGGGATAATTTTTAACCCCTCAGTGCGTGAGGTAGTTCCTTGTCAAAATAGCCTTGCGTTCAAATAGCTAAAATAAATTAGATATACAAATGTCATCCTAGGGAGTTTAATCCCAATTATGATAATATTTGAAATTGCATTGAATGAAAATAGTAGTAGTAGTAGTAGCAGTAGTAATAATAGTAGTAATAGTAATAGTAGTAGTAGTAGTAGTAGTAGTAGTAGTAATAATAATAATAATAATAAAAATAATAATAATAATAATAATAAAAATAATAATAATAATAATAATAAAAATAATAATAATAATAATAATAAAAATAATAATAATAATAATAAAAAAAAAAAATAATAATAATAATAATAAAAATAATAATAATAATAATAAAAATAATAATAATAATAATAATAATAATAATCCATCCATCCATCATCCAATCCTACATTGCCTCATCACGAGCGTACGAGCCCAGGGCTAGACAGTTGGTCCCGATATTTAAGATGAGAGTGACCAGCCTCACTCATCCCTGAGTAGCATTACATGAGCAATCAACCCCAACCATCCCTTGGATATAAACCTTCACTGGCTCAATCCAACGAGCGCAATAATTACCGACCAGGCGCCAAAAAATTGGTTATATGGTTACCACCCAGCATAGTAAATGGTTTCCTGGTGTACAGGAAACCATTTGGCATGTCACTCAGTGTAGAGTCACCCACAGGCAGAAGGAAGAGGAAAGAATGAAGGAAAGAAAGAGAGAAGAGGAAGTGTAAAGTTACCTGTAGGCAGAAGGACAAGGAAAGAATGAAGGAAAGAAAGAGAGAAGAGGATGGAACGAAAGAAACATGGAGAGGAAAGGGCAGAAACCCGACAGCAACACTACATCGAGTGAGTGGATGGTGAGCGCCCCCACCTACCACTATAATAATAATAATAATAGTAATAATAATAATAATAATAACAGTAATGACAATAACCAGAGGCCCCCCAAAGGAGAAATCACACCCGCCGAGAGCCGATACATACCTAGCGCCGCTCGGAATATGACCTTGATCTTGACCTGCTTTCACAAATTTCGAACTCGTAGGAGATCTTCATCCCTACTGCACACCTGTAAAATTTTTTGGTGATATCTAGAGCGGTTGCGAAGTTATCGTGCTAACAGACACACAGACACACAGAAAAACTGAAAACATTACTCGTAGGAGATTTTCATCCCTACTACACACCTGTAAAATTCTGTGATGATATCTTGAGCGGTTGCGAAGTTATCGTGCTAAAACACACACACACACACACACACACACACACACACACACACACACACACACACACATACATATTGAAAACAAGCTACGCTATTGCTGTTGGTAATAACAGTAGCAACACAAATGAAAGACTAAACAAACATCCCTCACTCATGCAAGATTTTCTGCAATATACAATACCAGTAATACTGCAAATCTAATAATACCATACTATAACACAAACACACTCTTCTCACAAGCGTTATTGCTATTTATAATACATATCCAAGGTGGTGGCTGGGGTTTGTTGCTCAAGTAATGCCACTCAGGGATTAGTGAGTCTGGTCACTCTCATCTTAAATGTCACGACCAACTTGCCTAAACCAAGGCTCCTATGTTCCTCATGGGGCAACACAGGATTAGATGATGATGATAATGATGATGATAATTACTAATAATACTGTAAAGCGGTATGAGACACAACTATATTATCCTTCCCGAGGAGTGGAGTAGAAGACTAGCCTACCTTTGTCCAGAACACTGTCTATAGAGCCAGTCAGTTCATCAATGTATATTCGCCTAAGAGGAAGAATTACAGATAAGGGAAATTCTACACAGTCCCTTTTTGTCCATCCTACTGAAAGAAATCTAAAAGTTTTCGATAATTTCCCCCTCGTGACAAATATTTGCCTTTGTAGGAGGAACGGGAGGTATGGGAAACGTTGGTAGTCTCCTTTCACTGTCCTTCCTGGGAAACAAATGACGGTTACGACAGGGTCTTGATAGAGAGTGTGTTTGTGGATCTGGGTCCTCGTGTCGTTACATCAGAAGTAGGAGTAGAAGTAGTAGTAGTAGATGCAGTAGTAGTAGTAGCAGCTGTAGTAGTAGTAGTAGTAGTAGTAGTAGTAGTAGTAGTAGTAAGGACGTATTATTAACCCAGGGCACTCACTTATGCATGATTGTTTGCTGTCTATTAACGATCCGAACCCATACACACAGGACAAGGTGGTGGTTCCTATTAATGACCACCAGGTGTTATGACCCCTGCATACTTTAAGATATCCAATGAACTGAGTATAAAAATTTGGCCTCATCAATATTAAAGTCAAAAATCATCACTGAATGTTAATGAGCCTAATCCGCTACACTAGTACTTTTCATTTATGGTGAGGCCTAAGGTTGACATATATCTATGAATGTCCAGCTGTAACAAGGAATTATCACCAGAATATCATGCTAGTCACGAAGTGCTATGGAGATTATGCAGTGCTGCAGCATTTTTTTTCTGCCATCGAGCTACGTGAAATGAGCTAAAAAAGCACGATAATCTGGGCCAAGTCAAGGTGTAAAGAGTAGAGCCTTCCTGTGTTTCCTGTGCCTACCTAGGCTATGACCAAGGGTGACATGGCTATCTTCCATTGCTTTAAGTTGGCCTAGATTTTTGTCCTTTTGCAGTTTAATCCACGAAGCACAGAAACAAAAAATACTTTGACTTCGACTTCTTTCCATAGCGCATCTTTGTGAAAGCATCATACAGTAGGTTACTTTCCTGTTGCAACTCCAGATTCAAGATGAGATTGCAATTTTAGACCAAGTTAGAGTAAGAAAGGTATAGGTGGCGTCAGGACTAACACCTTAACTCTGCTCAGTAAAATTAACAAGGATTGATTAACCTGTAATGAAATAATAAGGGCCCAGTATCAAGATAACTGTAGTCATTAGATGTGAAGTCACTGGGCCATTTTTCTGCCCTCCCCTCAATAATTTCTTGAAAGATACTTGATTCTACTCTATGGCCCCTATTCTCGTCCGATAAGGAGGCTCCCTAGCACCTCTTCCTTAACTATATTTTTTAGATATGGCTGGTTAATATCCTTTTCTATGTTTATGTTGAGTATGGCGTTGTTAGAGAGATTTATGTAACTCAGATTAGGACGGTAAGGTGTAATAAATATAATAAATCGCTTAGAAAAAAGGTGTCAGGGAACTTGCTTAACTGATGAGAAGACGAGCCTGTCTGACATGTGGCTACTTGGCATTACGTTTCTGGAATCTGAAAGAGTGGGGGACTAGTGAATATCCTGAAGTTCATATGTGAGAGAGAGGACGGTGTTACGACATTTGTGACGACGCCTCTGTGTGTGTGTGTGTGTGTGTGTGTGTGTGTGTGTGTGTGTGTGTGTGTGTGTGTGTGTGTGTGTGTGTGTGTGTGTGTGTGTGTGTGTGTGTGTGTGAGTGTGTGTGTGTGTGTGTGTGTGTGTGTGTGTGTGTGTGTGTGTGTGTGTGTGTGTGTGTGTGTGTGTGTGTGTGTGTTGATACCATGTTATTTTACACAACTTAGAACAGACCTATACTAGTGAAAGAGCTGGTTATGGCCATACCTAACCCCTTCAGTTCCAAGCTCTTCTCTTAACCTGAATGAAATTGTTTTGAGTTAGCAAGAATAATATGTAAAACAAGTCACCGAAGAGAAGTGTATAATATTGAACCACCCCTTACGAATAACAGGGAGATAATACTAACATTAATTTTAAGTCTTATTTAATTTTCTCTATGTAATGGTAACACTGGCTTCAATAAGTGTGTGTGTGTGTGTGTGTGTGTGTGTGTGTGTGTGTGTGTGTGTGTGTGTGTGTGTGTGTGTGTGTGTGTGTGTGTGTGTGTGTGTGTGTGTGTGTGTGTGTGTGTGTGTGTGTGTGTGTGTGTGTGTGTGTGTGTGTGTGTGTGTGGATGAGATAAATGGTCATAATCTGATATGGAAACAACACTGTGAGAAAAATGTCACACAACCCCAGAGAGAGAGAGAGAGAGAGAGAGAGAGAGAGAGAGAGAGAGAGAGAGAACACTGAATGATCTTATTTAGAAGCAGAGGACAATAATACTGAAATAATTATTCGGTTATTATATGTTTCCTCCTCTGAAAGGCAAAGGACGAAAGGCCCATAAGAGTATAAACACTAACCACGATAAGTTCAGTACTCCTGTCACTTGGCCCTGATATATGTCCCTTTGCAGTTTATTTCACGCAGCTCAGTAGCAGATAAAACGGTACTGGGGCACTACACCCTTTCCATGGCGCTTCTTCGTGACTAGCACCATATTCTAGCGTCAGGATTCAAGATGGAGATATGGTATTTTTAGGCTAAGTTAGAGGAAAATGAGTATACAATTATTTGCAGAAGAATAACAATAATATTCAACACAATAGCACCAATATTGAGCATAATAACTCTAATTTTCATAAATGTAATACTCAGCATAATAACACTAATATTCAGCACAATAACTCTAATATTCAGCACAATAGCACTAATATTCAGTACAATAACACTAATATTCAAAATAACATTAATATTCACCACAATAACACTAATATCCAGCACAATAACACTAGTATTCAGCTCAATAACACTAATATTTATCACAATAACACCAATATTCACCGCAATAACACTAATACTCAACACAATAACACTTATATCCAGCCAAACATATATTTTCTATGACATATAATACCAACTCACGCCCCGAGAGAAATCCCAGCTCTAACTCTGCGCCTCTACGTGTCTCGCGGGAGTAAACACAAAAACTTAGAGGGAAAGTTGGATCAAGGACACGCCTGTGGGATACTCTGGCTTATCCCTCCACATCCCAGCCATCGCACCCAATCCACGGGTGGCCCAAGGATGAGGGGGATGGGGTTATGTTAAGGAAAAGTTATGGCAGTGGGGAAATGAGAGAGAGAGAGAGAGAGAGAGAGTAAACCTTCCCTTTGATCGAGACGGAGGAAATTATACACACAAATGTAACTCCAGGGTACAGCAAGGAAAATAAACACCGAAAGGAAACTGTATATATATCAAAGCCTTCTTCCTGATCCTCTGTACCAAGGGAAGTAAACACTGAAAGGAAATTGAATACATAACAACCTTCCTCTTGATCCATATCATAACACTGGAACGAAACTGTATATTTATCAAGCTTACGTGCGAGACGGAGTTTACATTTGAGGGAGAGAAATAAAGCCTCCCTTCTCCAGCTCAGTGTTTACTGATTTGTAATGTCAACACACCACTCACCTTTTACCTCTCACTTCCCTTCCTTCATACCCACTTCTCCCCCCACCCTCTGTGTTAGCCCTTTACGTGGGAATCATCATCATCATCATCATCTTCATTCATCATCTTCATCATCATCATCATTATCATCATCTTAATTCATCATCATTATTATCATCGTAAATCATAATCATCATCATTATCGTCGTGATCATCTCAGCCTCCTTTCCATCCTGTCATTTATTACCTTCGCCAACGACAGTAGGAGGAGGTTATGTATTCACCTCTATTTGTCTGTTTGTCCACACGATATGTCAAAAAGTTGTTGATGGATTTTAATGAGGTTTTGTGAATATGTGAGTCACAGGCCAAGGAAGAGTTGGTGACATTTTTGTGGTGATCTGAGTTGTCTGATACAGGTTTTGGAGGAGGTATGCACTCTCTGAAGGCTGTCTACTGGTTAATTTATTTATTTTCGGTGGCTTTCTTACGTTACCACCTCACCTCTCCCTCTTCCTCTCTTCTGTTCACTTTGTTCCATATCATCATCATCATCATCATCATCACCTCGCCTCTGCTTTTCTGTTCATCCTACGAGTATTCCAGATCATCATTATCTTCATCATCATCATCATCATCATCATCATCATCATCATCATCATCATCATCATCATCGCAACCTTTATTCCTATCTTTATTCCTATTGAAAATTATTAACCCATACTTTATTTCGTATAATGACACATGAGTTTATTTCAGTCAGTGAAATCCGTGGCAATAACTAAATCAATAACTGAAGAAATAAATAAGTTAATAGATAGATAGATAGATAAATTGACGGATAAATAGACAGGCAGATAGACAGATGGTTAGACAGATAGATAAATAATTAAATCTGCGCATAAATGAGAGGAAATAAAAATACTTGACTAAATTTTCTCCGAGTCACTTAAACTTTGCATTTTAATCCAGCCAGCGCTAAAAGATTTAATTTACTTTGAAGATATATATCGGAGCCAGAGAGTAAGGCCTTCACACCGACGACGCCCTGTCTGCTTTATTTTACTTTATTTTTTTATCTCCAGACTTTATTTAGCTTCGGGGAGACTTTTCGAACGGGGGAACTTAAATCTAGGCAGGTATTCTCGTCAGGTAAGGAAGCTCCCTAACACCTTTTCCTAAGCGACTTATTTTTGGCTATGGCTAGTTAATATCCCTCTGTACGGTATTTTTGCAGAGTATGGTGATATTTGAAGGATTTACGTGTCACAGAAGAGGATAGTAAGGTAAGCAAAAGAAATCGCTTAGGAAAAGGTGTTAGGGAGCTTCCTTAACCGACGAGTATACGGCCCTGGACTTCATTAACCCCATGAGCACGAGGTGTCTCTCTCACGTGCAATAAAAAATAATCAAGAATTAAGAATTAAATGAAAAATCAGGTAATCGGATTGAACGGGTTGGAGCAATAGTCCTTTTACCTGAACTTGGCCTAGATTATAGATGTTTGTGGCTCAGTGGCAAAATAAGATAATGCTTCGGCTCTACAGTTTTCCACAGCACTTCTTCGTGATTAGCACCATATTCTAGTGTCAATCTATTATTACAGCTCAGCATTCAAGATGGAGAGATGGCAGTTTTAGGCCAAGTTAGAGTAAAAAGGGTATAGTGTTAAGTCACGTTTTCTTTTGCACGTTGACATTTGTGTTCTGTAAATATTATCACCATCCAGATATCATGGCCATCATCTGTTTGTTTGTCTGTTACCTTGCTGTCTCCCATCTCCTATCCGTTTTATTATCTGCCATTGTACTCATGGGAATAGGGACTGAATAGGGAGTCTGCAAGAGATCGAACACATGGAGAGCCGCCATTAGGTGACAAAGGCCGACGCATGCAAGCCTACTGGAGCCTTTATAAACGATACGATACGATAATTAGGATACTTAGTCTAAAATACTAAACAATTCTGTCCTTTTGTGTCCCAATATCGTGAAAGTTTATGAGTTGTGGCAGTGTGTGATGTAACAGTATGAGATGTGGCAGTGTGTGATGTGGTAGCATGAGATATGGCAGTGTGTGATGCAGTAGTATGAGATGTGGGAGTGTGTGATGTAACAGTATGAGATGTGGCAGTGTGTGATGTGGTAGTATGAGATATGGCAGTGTGTGATGCAACAGTATGAGATGTGGCAGTGTGTGATGTGGTAGCATGAGATATGGCAGTGTGTGATGTGGTAGCATGAGATATGGCAGTGTGTGATGTAGTAGTATGAGATATGGCAGTGTGTGATGTAACAGTATGAGATGTGGCAGTGTGTGATGTGGTAGCATGAGATGTGGCAGTGTGTGATGTGGTAGCATAAGATATGGCAGTGTGTGATGTAGCAGTATGAGATGTGGCAGTGTTTGATGTGCCAGCAAGTGATGTGGTGGTATTTCAGTCTACAGCAACTTTTAACTTCTTGTATTTTGACTTTAATTTCATTCCTGTTCTATCTCTTTTTACACAATTTAACATCACTGGTTTCGCAGACTTTCTTCCCACCTACTTTCCTCCCTTTAAGGCTTTACTTTCTCTATGTGCTTTTCTAGTGTCGTCATTCTCATACTGTTTAATGAAAGACATGAAGTTTTTGAAAGTTTAAATGATGAGTGAAAGGAGATGTGAACACTTTTCGTTAAGTAGTCTCGGGATAGCTGTCTTATTTGTGTGTGTGTGTGTGTGTGTGTGTGTGTGTGTGTGTGTGTGTGTGTGTGTGTGTGTGTGTGTGTGTGTGTGTGTGTGTTTACTAAATACTATGTTCCTATGCATAAGGGATTGTATAAACAGAAAAAAATAACAAACTTAATGTTTAAAAGAAGAAAAGAATATCAGGCTTTTACAAACCCAAACAGAATCAAGCCGACGATACCAATCTCTCTCTCTCTCTCTCTCTCTCTCTCTCTCTCACACACACACACACACACACACACAAATCCTTTCCATCTGCACTACGTCTTCGCAGCAGGAAAAGAGGGAAAGACTGTGGGATGCATCGCCGTTTGAGCAGCATTTCCTCTCGTCAGTATCGCATATTCAGCACTTTGCATATTTCATCGCCTTCTTGAATATCATCTCACTTGGGCACATGCAGACCTTGGTGATTTTTTCCTTTATTCCTTTTTTTTATATAAACGACTGGAAACATTACTGAGTGATATTAGCATGCGAAGAGGATGGTGAATTAAAGAACGATTGGGAGAGTGTATGTCAGTGAGGTGGAGTGGGTGAGAGAGATGAAAAGAGACCGAGGATGAACTGGAGGGATGGAGTGGAGAAGTATGAGAGAGAAGATGGGGGTGTGAGTTGGAGAAAGGGCAGACTGATTGCTGAGGACAGGGTGGCGTGGAGGTGATTTGTCTGTGGCCACCTTATCCAGGATTCAGGCGTCTGGGTATGAAACAAAATCAAGTCATTAGTAATCAGGATTGGAGTTCTATATAAATAACGAGACAAAAGATATCTTGTGCTATTTTCTTATGCAGGAAGGGCACGGACTATGGTACAGGATCTTCCCTTGTTTCTAGTTCCTCCTATAAAAAGCAAATCAAAGATAAGACAGGGAATTGATAGTATAAATGTTTGAGAATACCACTCCAGCTTCGTTCAATATCTATCTATCTATCTATTGCCAGACGCCTTATTCCCACAAGGGGTGGCCAGAAACAAATCGCCTCCATGTCGACCTGTCCCCCGCCATTTCACTGCCCTGCACCCAGTTCACACCCTCCCTTCTCATATACCTCTCCACTCCAACGTTTCATCTCATCCTCGGCCTCCCCCTCCCTCTCCCCTCCTCCCCCCCCTTCAATATACCGGAATTAATTAAGTATCCTGCCAGGTGAGTATTGTTTACCTCTGTATATATTGACTCATTCTCAGAGAGCCATTGTTATGTTACACACAGCTCCATACGAGAAATCTCTCTCTCTCTTTCTCTCTCTCTCTCCTTCTTCACGCACACACACACACACACACACACACACACACACACACACACACACACACACACAAAGTCGGGAATTGTTTCATCCTATCCACAGTAAAAGTGTGTGTAGTAAAATAAACTGTCTTCATTTATCTTCATCAGGGTAGGTAATGTTTGGGATGAGAATTTCTAGCGAGGAGACCCAAGTTGTGTGTGTGTGTGTGTGTGTGTGTGTGTGTGTGTGTGTGTGTGTGTGTGTGTGTGTGTGTGTGTGTGTGTGTGTGTGTGTGTGTGTGTGTGTGTGTGTGTGTGTGTGTGTGTGTGTGTGTGTGTGTGTGTGTGTGTGTGTTACCGTATAATCTTTACTTCCTTTGGTTTCATCACGTCTTTTGTTGTTGTTACCAGACGACTGATATCCCCTCTGACTTCCTCATGGCTGACATTAAAATTTCGTCGCCTGATGTATTTTCTGCCATCACAGGCCTCAGTACTAACAAGGCATATGGGCCTGATGGGGTCCCTCCTGTTGTCCTCAAGATCTGTGCTTCTGTGCTTACACCCTGCCTAGGATAATTCTTTCGCCCTTGTCTGTCAACCTGTACTTTCCTTTTTCCTGGAAATGTGCTTTCATTCAGCCTGTCCCAAAAAAGGGTGACCATTCCTAATTGCTTTAACATCCCCTGTTTCACAAGTTTATGAGTCTATTCTTAACAAAAAATAAAAAATAAATAAATAACTAAAGCACCTTTCCAATCGCAGCCTGCTCTCAGATCGTCAGTATGGGTTCCGTCAGGGACGCGCCACTGGCGATCTTCTCACCTACCTTTCCAACTCCTGGTCATTCTCCTTTCGGGACTTTTGCGAAAGCTTTGTCATTGCACTTGACATCTCAAAGACTTTCGATCGAGTCTGGCATGAATCTTTAATTTCCAAACTGCCCACTTACGGTTCCTATCCTTGTTTCTCTGCCTTTATCTCTAGCTTCCTTTCTGGTCGTTCTGTAACTTCTGTTGTTGACGACCACCGTTCTTCTCCTAGAGCTATCAATAATGGTGTTCCTCAGGGCTCTGTCCTATCACCAATTCTCTTCCTTCTATTCGTCACTGACCTAAGCTGTACATCCAGCCCTATCCGCTTGTACACTGATGACTCCACCCTTCACCTTTCCATCCACTTCCCGCAGTGTCCATCTCAGCAGTTACTTCAACAAAGGATGAGATTATAGTACACCTAATGTCTGACTTGGCTAATATCTCTGATTGGGGTAAAAGTAATGTTGTTTTTAATCCATCAAAAACAGTTGTAACTTCTTTCAACCCGACAAAATCTTTCATAGGAGTATCCTCTAATTTTTAACTATATTAAACTCAGTCCTGCATCATCTTTAAACGTACAGTACTTGGGGTTTCATTCTTTCGGGATTTTTAATGGAAAGATCATATTACCTTTCTTAATATATCTGCTTTGAAGATATTAGGTGTGTTAAACTGACTCCGTGCCTTCTTTTCCCCTGCACAGTTGTTGACTTTATAGTTTTTTTTTTTTTCCATTGTAGAGTACAACTCTCATGTTTGGGGAGTCTCTCCACATACAGCTCTTCTCAACAAGGTGAAGTCAAAGGCTTTTCGTTTCATTATCTCTTCCCCTCTTATTTTCTTCCTTGAACCTCTGTCTCTTCGCCGCACTGTTGCATCTTTATCTCTTTTCTGTCTCTACTTCAGTGGTCATTGCACCTCTGAACTGACTGCTTGCATACCTCTGCCACTACGGCAGACGAGTAGCACCCGTCTAACGACAAACTCTCAACCCTTTTCTGTCCAACTCTGTAGTGCAATAGTTAACTGTTACTCCCAGTCCTTCATGTATGCAACAGGTCAACTCTGGAACTGTCTCCCTCTGTTTGTATTTCCTGCTGCCTATTATCTCCAGTCTTTCAGTCGGAGTGTGTCCAGGCATCTCGAAACAGCCCGATCTTGAATTTGGCTCTCTGTTATCTTGTTTTTGTTTATTTCTTGGAGAGAACAATCTTGCAGGCTCCTGGTCTTTGGTTCCGCCTTCCTTGCATTAAGATAAAATTCAATTTAGGAGTGTCCTCTTGGCGTGGAAGTGATAAGTAGTAGTAGTTGTAGTAGCAGTAGTAAACGTAGTAGTGACGGTGGTGGTGGCAGTAGAAATAGTAACACGCAGTAGCCGATGCAACTCAAGGCTCATTTGGACGTGAACCCTGTGGACTGCAGGCTGAGATTGTGATTTTTCTGCAATCTATCATCCTCCTTTCAAAGGACAGAAGGAGCACTGGGGGATGTTTGTATACAGGGCAGTTCCAACATCCGGTTATATCAGTGCCACCGCCTGATAGCACACAATATCTTTTCCACACCGAAGGGGTTAATCCTGTAGAACCCAGCGGTATAGGGCAGTTTCTAAGTTTAATTGAGGAGGGAACCCAGAAGTAGAAACCTATGAGCCACGTGACTATAAGCCAATAGGCGAAGGTCTGTACATTATGTTCCTTCCTCACAGAATCCATGTGGGGCAGCCCCGGCCCTTTTAGTTTCAATGAAGGCTCTAGTATCTTCAGGTCGATAAGTCTCTCCTGAGCTTAGAATGAAACCGTCTGGAGAAGGCAGTAATAAGGACGCCAATGTACTGAAGGGTGTTAATGTTATAAATGAAGCCTCTTATGATGAAAAATTATAACCTAAAACCTTCGTTGTCAATAAAGTTTCTATATTTATCGTCATCTGCAGGGCTGAAGCAGAGATTAATTTCATGTTAATGTTTCAGACTCCGGAAGAGGACAGGACATCAACATCATCATCATCATCATCATCATCATTATCATCAACATCACCATCATCATCATCATCATCATCATCATCATCACCATCATCATCATTATCATATTCATCATCTTCATCAACAACAACAACGTCATTACCGCCGCTGTAATCATCACCACCACGACAATCATCATTAACAGTCATAAAAATTCAATCATCCCTGCACTCAATAATGAATTCTTATGAACCACATCCCCTCGCAAAGGCTTACACTACTGACTGGTTATATGACTACCAACAAACGTGTCAAGTGGTTTCGTGGAGTATTGAAAAGTGTGACTTGGTTGAAAGTGAAAAGTGCAATGTGAGTGAGTTGGGGTCTTGATAAACGAAATCAAACGAGTAGAAATAATAATAATAATAATAATAATGATAATAATAATAATGATAATAATAATAATAATAATAATAATAATAATAATAATGATAATAATAATAATAATAATAATAATAATGATAATAATAATGATAATAATCTATCTATCTATTGCCAGACGCCTCAATCCCGTTTGGGGTGGCCACAAACAAATCGCCTCCAAGTCGCCCTGTCCCCCGCCATTTCACTGCCCTGCTCCCAACTCACACCCCCCTCTCTCATATACCTCTCCACCCCATCCCTCCATCTCATCCTCGGCCTCCCCCTCCCTCTTCCCCCTTCCACCTCACTCACATACACTCTCTTCGTCAGTCCTTCACCCTCCATCATCTCCACATGGCCAAACCACCTCAGTGTGTTCCTCATAACGCTTCCTATCACATCCACATCCACACCACAACGCTCCTTTATATCCTCATTCGTCAGCCTGTCTCTCCACGTGACTCCACAGGCTCCTCTTAAATAACTCATTTCCACTGCTCTCACTCTTGACTTGTGTCCTTCCAACAATGTTCAAGCTTCACTTCCGTACGTTAGAGTTGGTATCACAATACTGTCATGTAGTAACTTTTTCACTTCCATGCTCACTTCCCTGTTTCTTATCACTGCTTTCAAAGAACTAGCAACCTTTCTTCCCTGCTGTACGAGTAATTACGAACAAAACTAATTATAACAACAACAACCAAAACAACAAGAGCAGCAATAATAATAGTAACGATAATAATAATAATAAATTAATAATAATAATAATAATAATAATAATAATAATAATAATAATCCATCCATCATCCAATCCTACGTTGCCCCATAAGGAGCGTAGGAGCCCAGGGTTAGGCAGTTGGTCCTGGCATTTAAGATGAGTGAAATAATAATAATAATAATAATAATAATAATAATAATAATAGCAAAATCAGCAACAGAACAAACAAAAACTAACCACAAGGCAAACATCAGTGTGCAAAAACAAACTCCCATCCCAGTCCCTCCACCAAGCTGCCCCGTGACCCCAAACACACACACACACACACACACACACACACACACACACACACACACACACACACACACACACACACGACAACCTTTTACCACTGGCCTATTTTTCACGCGGTCACGTTAACGAGGTCATTAGCGTGGCCAGTTACTAAGCCCGGGAGATTAATGACCCGAGGTGTAATAGGAAATGGGGGCAGGGGTGATTAGATGAACTGCTGATTAAATGTGGGTGTTTTAGGTCTCTCTCTCTCTCTCTCTCTCTCTCTCTCTCTCTCTCTGCGTGTGTGTGTGTGTGTGTGTGTGTGTGTGTGTGTGTGTGCAGGGCGACCCGTAAATAGCGCTTTACTATTAACTCTCGTGGCACTGCTTAGTATTCTCGTTGGATGTTGAAGCTCACTAACACTTTTTCCTAAGCGACTTATTCTGTTTATTACCCGTCCCCGGTCCGGAGGGGCTCGGGAACGGGTATTGCTTTCACCCGATTTGTCTGTTTGTCTCTCTGTCTGTCTGTTAAAAATCTTACGTGAGAATTACCAGTGCGATTTTGACTAAAATTACAGGGACGATGGGCTATGAACCTCTGATCACCTGATTAAATTTTGGACCAAACTGGGCCAAGGCCCAGGCTGTAGGCCCAAAAATGTGAAAAAAAATCTAAAAAAAAAAAAAAAAAAAAAATCGTTTTTTCGCCATTACTCCTTTCAGATTCGTCATACTGACATGAAACCAAAACCTAAAAGTGCATGTTTCAAATCTGCATCTTATAATATGCCTCACTACATCAGGAGGGTCACCCCCCCCCCCAGTTAGCAGTAGGGGGGACAATGTCAGGTGGGTCGGGCATAAAATTTCAAATGGGTATAAAATCGTCAATTTTCATCCGATTTACTGCAAACTTGATGTGACATAGGATACAAAAACCCACACTGGCAGACGAAAAAAAGATGTATTCCAAACAGTTTCGGCGACAGCTGTCGCCCTCTTCAGTGAAGAGGGCGACAGCTGTCGCCGAAACTGTTTGGAATACATCTTTTTTTCGTCTGCCAGTGTGGGTTTTTGTATCCTATTTCATTGTCACGATAGTGTGACTCTTCAGCCTTGATGTGACATCTTTGACTAGATATCCTGTTGTTTATATGTCAGCAATAAAATGACTGCCGGGGACGGGTTGGCTATGCCTTGCTACCGCATCTTGTTACATCTTTCTTTTCCCTTCTGTGTTATATAATTCCTTACAATATCGCCATTCTCTGCATATAAATGTAAAAAAGGATATTACCCATCCATATATCAAAATAAGTTCCTTACCCGAAGAGAATAGGAGTCACTGTCTTTTGTTGCGGGGGTACGGCTCAGTCAGCTAGTGTAGGTTTGTTTTAAGTATTTGGAGTAGGAAATGAGCTAGTTATGAAGGGTAAATAAGGATCATACTGACTCAGCCGTCCCCACAAGACCCAAGAAATCACACGATGGAGTGGAAATGGAGCGTTATGTATGGGCCTACCCGCACCTTTAGTTAGCTAGTTTGCAGGGCAGGAGAATGAGAGACTAACTAGGAGAGGTCACGTGAGTCAGGTGGAGGGGGAGAGGAGGAAGGGGAAGCCATGGATGAAATGGAGGGATGGATTGGAGATAAATATAAGTCGGGGTGAGAGTTCGAGGGAAGGTAGTCAAGTGGTAAAGGATAGGGCGACGTGGAGGCGATTTGTTTCTGGCCACCCAGTTAGAGCTTAAGGAGTCTGGCTAAAAATAGATAGGTTTGTAATCTGGGAAGGGTTGCTGAAGAGGGACGCCTTCACGTGGTGGTACTGATGTGATCGGGTGGTGGAGCTGCCCGGTTATAGAAGCGTCACTCAAAACACTCCCCATCCCCTGAAAGGAGGATGGGATACCGATGGAAGAGGACAGCTTCAGCCTGCGGTTCATTAGGCTCACATTAATTTCTGATGAGCCTGGGGCTACTGCTGCTGCTGCTGCTACTGCTACTACTACTACTACTAGTACTACTACTACTACTACTACTACTACTAGGTAATAGTAGTAGTAGTAGTAACAGTATTGTGACAGGGAATGAGTGAGTGCGATTATGTATTATTTTAACAAATTTTAACTCTGTCTATAATGGGTCTGTTTGCACGTGATGGGACCAGACCATTCCAACAACTTGATTACTAAGTTGTTGTTGCATGAAATTTGTTGAGCCCTAGTTATAATGACGGAATGAGTCCCCTTGGTTACTATACCCAGGGGGCAAGTAGAGTTCAGCAGTCATGAAGTGTTATAAAAGGTTGTGGCTAATCATTTTAATCCTTGGACCACCAGGAACAATATCCAGCTGCACAACCTTTGAAACCAACTTCTTGTAAGCTGGGAATCCAATATAGCATTCAAGATGATTACTATATCCATAAGTTTTCATAAATTGGTCATAATTTGCAGTAATTTCAAGTGTCTTACAGGTTTTCTAGTTTTTTTTTTTTTTTTTGGGGGGGGACTAGGAATTAATTTTTGATAATTTCAAAGTAATCCGACACACCTTTACCTGTAAAATCAACTACTGTAAACCTGAAACCCAGGATGGCATCTAAGATGGATGCCAAATTTATAGATGTTCATAAGTTGGTCATAGTTTGCAATAATTTCAAACGTAATAGAAGTTTTCTAGGGTTTCCTGGGACATGGAATTAATTTTTACTTGTAATTTCCATATAAAACTATTGAAATGGAAACTTATTTTATCGGCCGCATTTTCATATATGGTAAATTCATTGTTTTGTGGTTGACGTGTTACATATCTGTACTATTGCTGTATAATTTATACTATACTATAATGACCTGAAAATACAATTATCCTTGAAGAAGTTCATGAAGAATATACCGATCTTATGTTGACTTTTCTCTTAAGTTTCTGTTATTTTACCTTTTGTTGATGTTTTGATGTCATCTTCATCAGAACTACTCTCCCATGGTAAGGAACAGTAATCTGATGACGAGGGTCTTACGACCAGCTGATTAGTCGAAATTTAAGAGAAAAATCAACATTTATTTATGTTACAGCATGAATTCACAAATCACTTTTTTCAGGTGAATAATTTATGCTCCAACAGCCAAACAAAAAGGAGGTATTTCCCTAAAACTTAACAGAAACAGAAATTTTGAAAGTAGAGAAACTACCAAAAGTGTATAATTTCCCAGAAAGACAAAATATACAATGTCCTCTCAGAACCATGGGAGAAACCAAAGCAACCATACAGGTTAGACGAGACTCAAATGCCGTCCATTTGAACCTTTGACATTTATGAATATGATTGGCTCTAGGTCAAAGAACCAAAATGGCATAACAAATGTATAAATTTGTATATAAATGAGAAAGGTTACAAACTGGCAGAACAGAAGAGAAAAGTACATACAAAAAATGAAAACTGAAAATTCTGGTGACACAGCTTCATCATGTGGCAGTCAATCTACTGCATGTTGAACTTTATAAGCCAAAAGAGAGCTGTGTAACTTGTAAAAGTCTGGTACTGAGGCAAGAAACTTGAAAGTCTAGTACCAAGAAAAGACAGTCAAGATACAATTATTAATCAAGCCAAGAGATTAAACCGGGATTACATTTTGCTCAGAGCTGTTGGAGAGAGACAAGATATGATTGCTAATGTTTTTTTTTTTTTTTTTAATGTGTCCGACTCTGGGCAAAGGCTTCAGGGCCTATTTCTCGGGGGCAGTTGCCTATTCCAAGGCCCAGTAATCCTCCTACACCTGCACATGTCACCACTTTGCTACCACAAGCCTTGCATAAACAACTTCAAGGCCACAAGACCTCCATGTACATCTCAAAGAAAGTCACACTATGAAACCGCATTTGAAACCCTTGTGATGGAACTAGAAACTGGTGTATTTCATGATTTTTAATGTTTTGTCATCCAGAATCCTACAGGTAAAAACTTGCCACTTGGGTGTCAGAACCTCTCAGCAGTACAGATCAATAACACTGAAAATGAAACTGATACATTTCGGCACAAGAATAATTGCAATGCTTGAACAAAGCACTGACTCTGGATTTATTTGAGCATCAAGTGTTCCTCTTGTCAGTTACTGACATTTCTCTGATGTGTGCTGTTTATACACCCAGTAATTGTATTTTTGCTAAATTTCCCAGCCATTACAAATAAGTATACTTTCTGAAGAGAAAAAAATGTATTGTTCATTATTATACTTTTTTAATTAAAAAGTATAACAATATTATTCTGAAAAAATATTATAATATAAATGGCCTTAAAACATGAATATATATATGATTACATACGATTTAATTGACAAATTATCATCGTATAGTAAATTAGACAGGATCGGCAGCCATCTTCGACGTCACCTTGGATTCCCAGTAGTTGGTTTCCAAGGTTGTGCACCTGGATATTGTTCCTGATGGTCCAAGGATTAAAATGATATGCCAAAACCTTTCATAACAAGCAATGTGTGACTAGAAAAAGTGGCTTTTGACCCCTGGGTACTATTGAAATTCACCCTCCAATCTGAGTGCACTTCTCTCTCTCTCTCTCTCTCTCTCTCTCTGATGGGGTGGTGATTAATGAGGGCAATGGGGTGGTGGTGTGTTTTAGGTGCGTAATGAGGCACTGATTGAATGAATGAAAGTTTGGTATTTAGAATTCTCTCTCTCTCTCTCTCTCTCTCTCTCTCTCTCTCTCTCTCTCTCTATTGCACACACAGGCATTAACTTCTCGTTCCTCAGTGCTCTTTTACTCCTGCCTTGACACTGTTACACTTTTACCTACAATCTCTATTTCTCTCTTACACACACACACACACACACACACACACACACACACACACACACACACACACACACACACACACACACAACACACACACACACACACAACTACATACTCATCTTCAACCTCACATCTTCTCAAAGGAACAATCTCTCAGGCAATCATTCCATAATCTTATCCACTTTTAACTCTCTGAACCCGATAAAGTTTTCTTCTTCTTTTTTTTAATAGATAATTCTTGGTAACTGCAGATGATTTTTTTTTTCTTTTTTAGCTTAGGGGAGATTCACAGACCTGTAATCTCGTCTGTCAAGGAGGCTCCCTAACACCTCCTCCTAAGCGATTTATTTTCGGTCTGGCTGGTTAATATCAATTTGTATGTCATTTATTCATGGTATGGCATTATTAGCATGGCTTGAGAACAACGAACAAGGATAGTAACCTTTAATAAGCAAAATAAATCGCTTAGGAAGAGATGTCAGGGAACATCCTTAGCAGACGAGGATGCAGGCTCTGGACCGGTAAGAGACATACCGGGTATTTAGTTTCAATAAATCTCGTAGTACCAATTACCGTTCCTAAGTTAAAGTTAAATAAGTTAAAAAAAATAATATAGATAAAGAAAGAATGAACCATACTCACTTTACTCCAACGTGGGGAAGTACATGGTGTCGGCCATCATCCACTCACTGAATGTAATGCTGCCTACATCTGTCTTTACCTTAATAATTATTTTTCTGTCTGCCCTCCTCTCTTATTTTTTCTCCCATCCTTCTTGTCCCTTCATTACTCTTCTTTTCACTTCAGGTGGCACTCTCCTGGGTGGCAAGCCTAATGGTTTCCTTTAGCCCAGGAAACCATTAATAACGGTGGATGGTATACGTATAACCAAATAACGGGGTGATGTGAAGCCTGTTATGTTGCCTCTGTTAACTGGATAGAGGGACGCAAATGCGGTCTGTCCCGGGGCCAAACCTCCTCACTCTTCCCCGCGCCTCTTTGTAGCGAGACACTGCCAACCGTAAGAGAACATTGGTTGCCTGCACGAGATCGCCCTGCAGGGATAAAATACTTACCTGCAGTTGATGGGTTTGCTCGGTTAGACAGATCAGGGTTATTCAACAACGACAACTCTACCATGGCCTAAAACTGCCATTTCTCCTTCTTTTATCTTGTGATATAACAACACATTAACACTAGAATACGGTGCTCGTCATGAAGGAGTACTATGACAGGATGTAGAGCCATAGTACTGTTGTTTTCTGCTACTGAGTTATGTGAAGGAAGCTGCACACTGACAAAAATCTAGACCAGGTTAACGTAGTAGTAATAATATTACTAGTAGTAGTAGTAGAAGTAACAGTAGTAGTAGTAGTAGTAATAGTTGTTATTGTTGTAGGCCCAGGTTCAACTGAAATGTGAACCCAGTGGACTTCAGGCCAAAGATGATCTCCTACAGTTCACCATCCTCCTTTCGAGGGATAGGGAAGTAGCTTAGGGACGTTTGTATAACCAGACAGCCCAAGAACCTGGTTACGTCAAGACCACCATATGAAGGCGTACCTCTCCCCAGCACCCCAAGGGAAGGTGACAGATCTATCCAAAATTAAGTCACCTGTTCGATGGATTTAAGACATTCATTCACCCTCA